>NW_022983593.1:0-52135 GCF_010093885.1 Aplosporella prunicola CBS 121167 | reverse complement strand
ACCAACCAAGCCAACAGTGAAACAAGCAAAACCAACACACCCACCACCTATCTGCGCTCTAAAGTGGGGGTACATAGGGGGTAAAAGGAAAAAAAAAAAAAAAAAAAAAAAAAAAAAAAAGGACGCAACATGGGAAGGAAAATAAACCAGGCATCAAGGACGTAAATAAACAAAATAAATAATTAAAAAGAAAACCAAGCAAGCAAGGCTATCTAACTACTCCTTTGCCCCTCCCTCTCCCCCCTCTATAAACCCCCCTAGCTCCCCACATCCCCCTCTCCAAACCTCGTCAAAAAGCCATCCCTCTCCCACCTCGCATAAGCGGGGCGGGCCAAGCTGCGTCCCGCAACCTCGATATCGGTCCTAATATCCTTGACCAGACTATCCTTGTCCACGTAGTCGTATTCAGGACGAATGAAGCCGAGGATCATGAGGTTGAGGTGGGCGCCGTAGAAGTCGTGCGTGAAGGCGTGCAGGAGGTGGACTTCCTAGTGGGAGGGGTTAGTGGGGGTTGGGTTTGTGGGGGTGGTTTGTGTTTGGGGAGGGGCGCGTGATAGTAGCTTTACACTCTCCCTCTCCCTCTCCTTTGCGCACACATACACACACACACACACACACACACTCTCTCTCTCTCTCTCTCTCGACACTCTAGCCAGCAAACACCACGCACCCAATCCACAACAACAGCACAAGCACGCAGCACGCACACACACACACTCAACAAGGGGTGCGCGTGCGAGCGTGTGCGTGCACCGCCAAGCAAGCCAAGCAAACCACGCAGCCACCCTGACGAAACGGCGCAGAAGCCCAAACACACCGCACCACACCACAGCACCCCGCAGCGCTAGTGAATGGCGCTGTTGGATGGTTTATACGGGGCTTTTTTTTGGCTTGGGTGGTTGGGTGGGTGCTTGGTTGCTGAGCTGGGCTGGTGGTGCTGGAGTGTGTGTGTGTAAGGGTAGGTGCGAGTGTGGTTGGGTGGGTGGCTAGTTGGGTGCGTGACGGCGTGGATACTGCCACCCAGCGCCGCCGTCGCCAGTGTGAAGCCACGCCAAAGCGAGGCGGTTGCTTACACAACAGTAGCGGCAGGCAGGGCACGCGCCCGGAGCTGTGGGTGCGTGGTGCGTGTGTGCGTGCGTGCGGCGTGCGTGGTGCGTGTGTGCGTGCGTGTGTGCGTGCGTGTGTGCTTGGGAGAGGGAAAGGGAAAGGGAGAGGGAGAGGGAGCGCGGCCATGCTGCTAGCTGCTAGCTGCTATTTGCTGATTGCTGATTGCTGGTTGCTAGTTGCTAGCTGCTGAGACGGCCCTGGATCACTTCCCCCACACACGCTCACTCGCTCGGAGAGTAGTGAATACATGCATGCGCGCATGCGTGCGTGCGTGCGTGTGTGCCAGCAGTAGCAACAGCACCAGCAGCACCAGCAGCACCAGCAGCAGTAGCTCGCGCCCTCAGACTCGTATCCTGAAACGCACGAAAAGCGCAAAACGGGGAAAACAATTCGAGCGGGAGTCCAAAAATAAATAAAATAAAAATAAAAAATAGACTTACCACGCTGCGGACGGTATTCTTGTAGAAAGGGTTGTAGCCAATACTGACGACCATAGGATGGACGCGGTGCTGGCCCTCCCACTCCTCGGCGACGTTCTCGTCGGGCGAGCCAAAGAGGACATTGCCGACGGCGTCGACGACCCTGCTGCCCGTGTGCATGGCCTTGTTGACCATCGACTCGTCCGGGTGTTGCTGGCCGTGCTGGAGCTCGGCAGGGCTGCCGTTGGCGCTGCTAAAGTCCAGCCCGGCCCAGCCGTAGTAGATGCCGCTTTGCAGCTGGTCGTTGCCGCCGACGCTGAGGCCCTCGATGGGGATGTTGGCCGTGGGAATGCCCAGCTGTGGTGGTTGCGCGCACCCGCGCCAGCGTCAGTCTTGACTTCTGCGTCAAAGCAAATCAATCTATTGAGAGAGAGGGTCGGTCGGCGAGGCCGTGGTTGGTGGGATTGTGGGGAGGGTAAGCGGGCATGGGCAAGCAAGCAAGCAAGCAAGGTAAGCCAAGCCAAGCCAAGGCAGGGCGTGAGGAGGCATGAGCATGAGCCATGACGAACGGGCCTCTTGTGCACTGTTTCTGTTTTTGGGATACGATCGGTGCGGATCGTGTTTCAGGGCGCTTGACGTCGAGTAGCACAGCGCCTTTGCCCCAGAAAGCGGCGTGGGGCACAGGATTTCCTGCTTTGGGCCGGCGCTGCACACCGCAACACATCGACTCGAGGAGCCAAAACCGGACACGAGACGGCGGCGGCGGCGACACAGCAGGACGACGGCGAGCGTCGTGGCAGCGTTCGCGGAAGCTGAAAAGGGAGAAACGTGCTACTGCTGAGCAGAGGAAGGGAAGGGGTGCCGTCGTCGTCGTCCGTCATGGTCCGTCGGTAGCAGCAGCAGCAGCCCGGCGCGCTGGGTCTCGTGCCACCGCACCGCTCATGCCTCTCGCTGTTTCCAGGCGTCGCTTCCTTGGTCGCCCTTGACCACGTGCCGGCCAGACGCCCTTCTGGAAGAGCGGTGGAATGCGGGAACGCGCGTTTGACAGAAGCAGAGACAAGGACGGACCCGGCGGGTGGGTGAAAGAAGAGGAGAGAGAGAGAGACAGAGAAAGACTATTCGCTTGCTTGCTTGCTTGCTTGGGGTTGACGAGACTATTGACAGAGATGTAACGTACCTCTTTGCTGCCGCGGCCGAAGCCCTTGATGACTGTGCCGCTAAGCTTGAGCGGGAAGGGCGGCTCGGGGACGTCGGGGCCGGCGATGGGCTCTCGGGGGCCCTTTGGCGGAGGCATTCTGGCGGATGAAGCGAGCGAGCGTGCAGACGGGAACCGAGATTTGCGCAGAGACACGGGGAGGCTTCGTCTGGACGGAAGGCGGTAGGAGGCAATGACGATGCGGCAGAATGAGGCCATAGCCAAAGGCGGTGGGCGGCTAGCGCGGGGCAGACGAGGCTGCTGACTGGAATGTTCCAAATGGATGGATGCTCGAGGTCCGTAAACACTAAACACAAATAATTCATCTCTGCCCCTGGCATCCATCCCAAAACATGCATCTCCATCCATTCATTCGCTCTGCTGTCTCCAACTCATCACCGTCTTTTCCCTGCCGTTTCAAGTCCTGCCCGAACCTGTCCTTCAATCTCGTTTCGCCCTATTGCCCATACTTACACGGCGTCGCAGATGCTCTTTCCGTTCCTTGCCGCCCGGGGAGGCGGAGCAGGAGCAGCAGCAGGAGCAGCAGTACCTAGAAGCAGGAGTACCTAGCAGGAGGGCGATAAAGTCAACCAACATGGGCCCTGCAGTGCCTCCAGCCGCGTGGCACTGGGTTCCTCCCGCCCGCCGATCTTGCGACTCCCGTCTGCTCCATGCCCACGGCACCAGCGTCGCCCGATCAGCAGACCGCCACCGCGACCGCGCGCATACGTAGTATGTAGTAACTACGTACAATACCAGGTCCCAACGCGCCCCGCAAACGGCAGACGGCCCTTGCTCCATGTATGTATGTAGTATGTACCTACCTACGCACCTATGCAACCCTCGTCTGCCTTGCCCCACCCAAAACCACGGCACGACTGTACATCCCCGCTCCTCTCCAAACGGACACGCTTGCGAGTTTGAAGTACCCTGTCACGCAGCACGAGAGGCCGCGCGCTGCTCGAGCTAGCTATCTCCTGCTAGGAGTACTGCTGCTGCTGTTCTGTGTGTGTCGGGGCGCTGTTCCGTGGTTGGTGTTTGATGTTTGGTCACGCGGCGAGGGTGCGTAGAGGTAGGTAGGTAGGTAGGTAGGGATGGAGAGAGGGAGGTGGTGTGTGTGGTGGTTTCGGGTCCCCGCTACAGAGCGCGGTGCAATTGGGACGTTGAGGATGAGGTGCGTAGGTTAGGTAGTGCGTGAGTGAAACCGTAGATACCTATCACTACTATAGCCACTGCGCGCGCGAGTTCAGAGCTAAGGCAGAGGGCAGGAAACGCGTGTGCTAGACAGTTTTGCTGGCGAGCGGCCACGACACCCACATCCACATCCACATCCACATCCACGCAAGCCACGAGGCAGGAGTAGGGACGGCGTGGCCGGTTGCGCACGTCGCTGGCTATTTGAACACTTACTCGGTGGGGAGTTGCTGTTGTTGGAGTGTTTCGTGCTGCATACAATGGAATGGATACGTACACCAGGGGTGACTGCTGGACATTGGTATATTTTTCTGAACCTCGCTCTGCTTGACCGCGCTCTCGTCTATCGCGCAAACGCATGCGACGCGCTCTCCAAACGACTATATGGCGACGACGACATCAAAACGCCATGCCAGCCAACCAGCAATCCGACCAGCCTCAAAAGAAGAAGAAGAAGAAGAAAGAGAAGCAGGCCCCAACAAACACCTACACGACGCCCGCCCCCGCCACAGCTCTAAACGCGAGTCCCTTCTCCCCCCCAACGCGCAACCCCTCCTTCTCAATCCCAGCACTCCTCCTCTTCTCCCTGACCTCCTCGACCAAGCGCTCCCGCATCTCCCGCACATGCCCACAAATCCAATACCGCTCCAGCACCTTCGGCTGCATGTTCTTCGCGCCGTCAATCACGCCCAAACACGCCACGTCCCCGCACGTGCACTCAAACGCCCTCGCCATGCTCCACTCGGTGCTGGGGTAAAAGAACGTCAGCTCCTCGCCCGCGCGGACGCCGCGGTCCGAGGCCCGCACTTCCCACGCCTGCATGTCGAAGATCAGGTTTGGGGCGCAGCTGTGGTTGATGTAGACGAGGTCGCTGTTCAGCTCGATGTGCGATGTGGGGCTGCATTGCACGGTTGTGTACGCGGCTTGTGGCACGGGCGTTGCGCTCGTGATGCGTGCGAAGAGCGCGTGTGGCGCGAGGGAAACTTTGCTGATGGCGCGTGTGGTGTAGTTCTCGCCGTGGTGGACTTCGAGCAGGCGCGTGAGGTCGGGCCCGGCCCAGGCGGGGATGGGGTTGCTGTTGGGGTCGGTGGTGTTGGCGGTGCCGTTGGTGGCGGGGATGCCGTTGGCGGCGTCGAGGGCGGGTGCCATTGTTGTTGTTGTTGTTGTTATGGTGGTGGACAAAAGCCAGGAAACAGCAAGCAGCAGCTCACAGACAAACAGCCGGACAAAGGCGTATATGTACCTACGAGTACTCAGCAACAGCGCCCGCGTCGGGCAGCGTCACAAGCTCGCTCGACGCAGGTACCTGTACAGCCAGCCAGTAGCGACGTCAGGTGGGGCAGCAAACCCGACAGCTACCCCGCCGCCCCAAGCCCGCTGTCCACGACTCGCGGCCTTTTTGCCCCACGCCCCGTCGTCCGCAGTCCGCGTCGTCCCGATGCCGAGGTTCGCGGCGGGCAAGACATCCTTTGCTGCGAGCGAGCGAGTGCCAACATGGAAGTGAGTGAGTGCCCTCAGGCCCTGCCGCGTCACGCGTGGCCAGATCACCCAGAATCAGATGGAAGAAGAGATGCGAGCCGTTCCGTGCCGATGCCGATGCGAGCCGCTTGTGCCTGGGTGGTGATTGATGAACCACGTCCACCGCGTCGCCGGATGAGGATGCTTGCTGCTCTGGCTGTTTGAGGGAGGGAGGCCACGAGGCCAGCCACCAGCTGTATAGTGTAGTGTATAGCCGGGTAAAACCCGTCCGTCCGTTCATTCGTTCATTCGGTCGTTCATGCGCCTTCGACGCGGAGAGCGATGGCCGTGGCCGTGATGGACGAACGGGCTTCCACGACGTCAGGCGCTCCGGCCACCGAGTGCCTTGCCATGCGCCATCCAACCCCATCTCAGTCCCCGTCCCCCACAACGCGCTGTGTGTGTGTGCAATCCGTCATCGCCAGCTGGCGCGCTGGTGCCCATTCATCGCATCCATCGCATCACTCACTCTTTCACTCATCCGCGGCCCGCGGCATTACCTATGCCCCCATCCCCCATCCCCCATCCCCCATACCCATCCCTCATACTCATCCCTCGCACCTCGCACTCCGTCCCCGAACCCAGACGGGACTGAGACAAGCCATTAGCCAACACCCACACCCGTCGATCGCAGCCGCAGCCGCCGTCGGCTCTTGCTGTACCTTGCGAGCGACAGACTGCCAAGGTTCCACCCCACACCCTCCCTCCCTCCCTCCTCACTCCCTCGAGCATCACATCGCGCACCACATCGCGCACCGCGCCCTGTTCAAGTGACCTCAAGAAACAACGCGTACGTACACACACAAACGTGACTTGCAGAAACAGCAAAGAGGAGACGAACTTTGGCATTCATGTTCACGTTCAGGTTCAGTCTCGCAAGCAAGCAAGCAAACGACAAGTACAAGTACTAAAAACGAAGCAGCAAAAGCAAAATGAAGCATAAAACAAAAACCAAAGAAGCCGCCGCCCCTTGCTCTTAGCATGGCATAGCATAGCATAGTATGGTACAGAACAGTATCAAACTCTAACAACAAGCAGACAGACAGATCAATAGACATATAAGTAAGGTAAGTAAGGTAAAATAGGCCGTCTCATCTTGCCATCAAAGCTCAGCTCCGTCTCCGTCTGTCTCTCTTTCTCTCTGTCATCTCATCTCATTGCAATCGATTTCAGTATCGGTATCGCAAACACTCGCTCGCAAACGGAAAGGTATATTTAAAAGAACGAAGAAAGTAAAAAGGGAAAGTAAAAGAAAAGCAAAAAAAGCAAAGCAAAAACCATCATCTTAGTTTGGGGTATCATTACCAAACACGCTGGCAGGCAGGTAGCTAACTAGCCAACTAGCCAATTAGCTAACTAGCTAGCCAGCCAAACAAACAAACAAACAAACAAACAAACAAAGGCGAGACGGAGAACCACGTCACTTCCCCAACGCGAAGAAGTAGTAAGTAAGGAAGTAAGGAAGGAAGTAAGGTAGTAGCAAGGTACCACCGAAGCAGGCAGGTACGCAGGTTAGGTTAGGTTAGGTAGTAAGTAAGAGCATTACCGTTCCCGCTCAGCCTTGTTTTCTTTTGTTTTCGTCGGTCCGAAGCCCGATCGACTTAACCCCTCACGCCATTCTCTCACACACACTCAAAACCACCACTACCACAATCATCACTCCATCACAGCCAGCGCTGCCCCTCACCACCCTGCACGGGCCTCTGCTCCTCAATATCGGGCATAGCGACGGAGCTCCTAAGCAGCTGCAGCGAAGGACGGCGCTGCGCCGCATCGGCCGGCAGAGGCGGGACGGGGGCGGCAGCGTGCTCGGGGTAGCCGCCGTAGGGGTTGCCGTCCGCGTAGCTGGTTGGCAGCGTCATGCCCATCGGCGCCGTCTGCCGGCGCTGCAGCTGCTGCACCGAGAAGCCTGCGCCGTAGCCCGGGCCGCGCGAGCCCGGGATCGTGTACGCCTCGCCCAGGCTCTTGACCCGCACGTGGCTCATGGCGTTGCGCATCTGCTCTGGTGGCGCCGTGGTCCGCTTGCTGGACATGCTCCTCCTGCCGCTGCTGATGCTCGAGCTGGCGCTGCGCGAGTGCTCTGGGAGCGCGACGCTGGCCCGCCTGCCCCTGCTGGTGCTTGAGCTGGTGCGGGTGTGCTCTGGGATCGCGACGCTGGCCCTCCTGCCCCTGCTGGTGCTGGAGCTGGTGCGCGTGTGCTCGAGGGTCACGCTAGCCCTTCTGCCCCTGCTAGCGCTGCGGGCGTGCTCGGGAAGTATGCTAGTCCGCCTGGCGGCCCTACTGCCGTTGCTGAGGCTGCTGACATTGCTGATGTTGCGGGTATGCTCGAAATCATACGCGACCTGGCCCTCATACAGCGGGCTGACGTTGCGACTGTTGCTACGGCTGTGGCTGCGGCTGTGGCTGCGGCTGTTGCTGCGGCTGCGGGGTTGCTGGTAGCCGTAAGTGGCCGGCTCCTGGTACAGTGGGCTGACGTCTTGTCTCGCAGCAGCCAGAGCCGCGGCAGCGATGCCGGCGACTGGGTATTGCCCAGGGTTTGCTTGGATTTCCGCCTCGTTCAATGGCGAGACGCTGGTCATGTGTGGTGGTTCGGGCTGAGCCGGGGCCTCGTTAGCATAGGGGTTGTAAGCCATGTAGACGCCGCTGGCACGCTGAGCAGCCTCGTTCGAGCTAGAGGTCGTTGCGAGCGCGGACGTGGGTTCAGCAGGCACAAGTCCGTCCATCGAGATGGGATCGCTAGAAGTGTGCGAGTGGGCGCTGCCGTTCGAGGGTGGCATCGGCATCGGCGTCACCGTGCGGTAAGGGTCGTAGTCCTCGACTTCGTTAATGTGGTAGCCAGGGTAAACAATCTCCGTGGGTTCATTCGGCTGGTAGGGCATCATCGGACGCTGCTGTGGCTGTTGCATCTCATAAGCGGGTTCCGGAACCTGCATGGGCATTGGAGCAGGCGATCTGCGGTCGTAGATGTTGTAGCCCATATCAGGGTTGGCCAGAGGGGATGGACCGGGCATAGGGCGCCCCATGCTGAAGCCAGTGTCAGAGCGCATCGGAGGTCCGTAGCCATCGGGGTACATGGGCATTTCAGGAGCCGGAGAGTTGTAACGAGTGTCATAACCACCAGGGGCCGGGGGGTTGTAACGAGGATCGTAACCAGGAGCCGGAGAATTATAACGAGGACCATAACCACCTGGACCCATGGCCATAGCCGGAGCAGGGGAGACACCACGGCCCTGGGCAGTTCCCGGGCGCATGGGCATGCCCATACCCATGTTAGGAGCTGGCGAAGCGCGTTCCTGGGCAGTCGGGGGCCTCATAGGCGGACCATACCCACCGGGTCCCATGGGCATTCCCGGACCAGGTGTGGACCTCGGCATCGGCGGGGCGTAGGAGCCATTGGAGCCGGCCGTCAAAGAACGGTTCCTGCCCGTCGGGGGTCTAACCGCAGGCGACTGAGTACGACCAGGCATGTCATAGGACATGTTGGCCGCGCTGCCGAGCAATGGCGCGTCAGACTGGTAGCTTGCCGCAGACCAGCCGGAAGCCTCGGTGTCGGACCTGGGGGGCATGCCGGGGCGCTGCATATCTTCGCCAAGAGAGGGAAGAGTCGGCTGTCTGGGCATTGGGGGCGGGCGGTGCATGGTCGTAGCGCTGCCAGGGGTGTTCGATCGGGTGGGAGGTTGGGAAGAGTAAGGCGGCAGCGTCGTCATCGTCGCCATCGTAGACCCGGTATCGCTCCGCTTGAACTCGAATTCGGCCTTCTCGTTGACGGGAGTCGAAAGAACGGGGAGTGTGGGCTTTCTCGGAACAACGTGGCGCGGGGCATTGGGAGGTTGTTGTTGGCGGCCAGCAGCGGGCTGCAGTTTGCCTCTCTGCTGGCGATTTTGCTGGGCCCGATTTGCGCGCTCCTCGCTCTTGATTGCCATTTCCTCCTCCTTTCTCCTCTTTTCGATTTCATGCTCAATGGCCGCCTTTGTCTTAGCGCTGACGATACGTTCCAGCCTCTTGTCAACTTTGCGCCTGCAGTAGTTGGAAAGGGATCCATCCTTGCTAGGAACGTAATGCCAGAGAAATACCACATAAGTAACGGCCGCGAGGAATAGAGAGAGCGCCGAAAAAACCCAAATGACGAGGGTGAACGCCATGGAACCCAGGATGACAGCCTGTTGCTTGTCCTGCTCGGCAAGTGCTTCAACGTTGTTCCAGAACTGGTCGATCGCGCTGGTGCTGCCGGTCGCAGCATGTTTGCCTTCCAGAAGAATATTGGCTTTCATGACGGCCCAAAGGGTCATCGCATTGACGACTTGACGAGGTCCTTCGGCGAGAATAACACGAACGGCTCCTTTGAACTGGAAGTAGACGAAAAGCGCAAGGTAGTCAGAACCTTTTTTACTTTTCGTCAGTTCCGCGAAGACCAGGAATCTTCTCCAACCATGGCCACCGCTGTAGATGCGAGAGCTCTGAAGGGTAGCTGCGAGCGGGTCAAGATAGCTGTCCGCCACGTTACCACCGCGGATGACGCGCATGGCGCGGACCCATTCGAAGATGCAGAGAACCCAGGAAAACATGATACAGCCGGTGAAGATCCATTTGGAGATGCTGACTTTGATGGCAGGGTCCACTTGACTGGACCACTTGTTGAAGGCGAGAAGGTTAACGGCAGTGAAGGTGTCGGCGACATAGACAGCGATGGCTATGGCGCTCAGACACCAAAGCCAGACGTAGGAGAGCTTTGCCTTGGTGGATGATGTTCTGAAGTCGGTCAGAGTCTGGCAGCAGGTCAGTGGACGTCACGCTCAGCCTTTTGGAGAGTCGAGCTTACAATGTAGTCCCACTTCTGCTCCTCGAGCTCGGAGCGGCCGTCATTGCGGCCTCTACCAAAACAGCCCATGATGGCGGCTGTCTGGATATTAAAAGATCAGTGCAAAGTTGAAAGCAGTAGGTAGACTTCAGGCCGGCTGAGGTCTGCGTACGTGCCTGAAGGATTGGCGGGGAATCGTAGTGAAGTGAAGAGCGGTAGCGTCGAGCTACCCTCTCAAAGGAGCGTGGACGGAGAGGTCCCAGACCTCTCGAGTCGGGATGGAGGCCGGACGGATCGGGGCAGGCCAGCTGCAGTGGGATCCGCCTCGGTATCGATAGCTAAGGAATGGACGCTGAGCGAAAGGCGTGAAGAAGCGTGCGTGCAGAGGACTCGCTACGAACGGGTCGTCGGACGAGGAATGAGCATGACGCGGGTAAGGCGGGCTTTTCTGCGGCGCGAGCCGTTTGATGTGCGCGCCGCCACGGACAAAGGAATGTGGCGCAGTGGAGAATAAAGGCAGAGCAGAAGAATGTGATGCGCCGGGATGGACGGCGGCGCAATGGACCAACAAAAGAGTGAACGGGTGGCAGGAAAAGGCACGGTTTATGAGAGAGGGTAGCAGAGTGGGCGGCAATGGACGTGGTAGGAACAGGAGGGGAGGCCAATCTTCGCGCCCGCTTCAGCCTTCTTTTGGGGTTGGCCCTGCCCATCTGCGCTTCATCGCCGCGCCTGACGTTTGAGCTGGTTGGCTTGTCACACGGGCGCGAGCCGCGCACGCCCAATCATTCACTCGTCCCCAGTGCCTCTAGTCGCACATCCCTCGAACGATTGGAGCTTGCGCCCTCACACCTGCGACCGGGCGGTGAACTGTTTGCTCGTCCACCTCTCTGCTGGCCGCTTCTCCACGGCCTCTTGCGACACCGCGCAGTAGCGGCCGCGAAATTGACAGGCCCACCCCATGCTGCCCCCAGGCGCGCCGACTCGCCGATTGTTTCCCGCACCAGATCAAACACCGAATTGATTATGGGGACCCTTTCTACTATTCGCCAGCTGTTGGTCCGCGCGCCATCTTATTGCCGATGCCCGTCTTATCTTATGCCTTGTCACGTTTCGCAAATTTGCGTATTCGCAAGCAATTTCCTCCCCCCACGTGATACACTACACGTGTATTCTCATGGCTAAACTCTTTCAACTTCACATCCTTTGTGTGTTCGTATAACATATCCCCATGCTCTTTCTTGTATAGCTAATCACCTACCCTCGTGCCTTGTCGAACAAACATATTCGTACCCTCGCATCTTCTTACCTTCATAGCCGCCATGCAGCATTGCAATCATGTACTTGCAACTACCGAGCGCAGCATTACAGCTATGCATTTGCAACTGCCGAAGGTGCGCTTGCGAGGTATAGCAGACCTATTAACGGGCGGTCAGAGGGCGGGCAAAACACATATAGCCAACGAAAAAAAGGGTGAACAGAATTAGCCGAAGCGTTGCGCAATGTGTAATGTGAATCTTCATCCATTTCATAACTCCCTTTCCCTACGGGACCGTTGGAATACTGCCCACGTCTAGAATTTATACAAAGCTTTTACTCCACTGCAAGAAAACATTCTACAACTCATCGTGGCCGCTAGGCTCATCATCGTCGTAGTCGGGCATGCCGCCAGCACCGCCGCCGTAAAGCTTGCTGGTGATGGGGTAGGCCACGTTGGACAACTTCTCCTTCTGCTCCTCAAAGTCCTCGGCCGTAGCCTCGGCAGCGTTCTCGTCGAGCCAGTCCTGCGCCTCCTTGACAGCCTCCATGATCTGTTGCGCCACATTAGCGATCGTCGCGAATTATCAATGCGTCCGGGAACACTTACAGTCTCCTTATCATCCTCGTCGATCTTACCGCCAAGGCCATCCTCGTCGTTGACCTGGTTCTTGAGGCTGAAGGCATAGTTCTCAAGGCCGTTCCTGGCCTCGATCCTCTCGCGGGTGGCCTTGTCCTCCTCGGCGTACTTCTCAGCCTCAGCGACCATGCGCTCGATTTCCTCGGTGGACAGACGACCCTTGTCGTTGGTGATGGTGATGGACTCGGACTTGCCGGTGCCCTTGTCACCAGCAGAGACCTTCAGGATACCGTTGGCGTCCAGCTCGAAGGAAACCTCGATCTGGGGAACGCCACGGGGCGCCGGGGGGATGCCGGTGAGCTCGAACTTGCCGAGAAGGTTGTTGTCCTTGGTCATCGAACGCTCACCCTCGTAGACCTGGATCAGGACGACGGGCTGGTTATCGGCGGCGGTGGAGAAGATCTGGCTCTTGCGGGTGGGGATGGTGGTGCCACGCTTGATGAGGTGGGTCATGACACCGCCGGTGGTCTCGATACCAAGAGTAAGAGGGTTGACATCCATGAGGACCATGCCAGTGGCCTCCTCCTCGCCGGAAAGAATACCACCCTGGACGGCAGCACCGTAGGCAACAGCCTCGTCGGGGTTGACGTCCTTCCTGGCCTTCTTTCCGAAGAACTCCTCAAGCATCGCCTGGACCTTGGGGATACGAGTGGAACCACCAACAAGGACAATGTCGTCAATCTCGCTCTTCTTGAGCTTGGCGTCCTTCAGGACCTGCTCGACAGGCTTGAGAGTCTTCTTGAAGAGATCGTTGTTGAGCTCCTCGAACTTGGCGCGGGTCAGGGTCTCGGAGAAGTCGTTGCCCTCGAAGAAGGACTCGATCTCAATCTTGGTGGACATCTGGGAGGACCTTTGCGAGGTTAGAACGCAGTGCAAGGTATAGGCGCCGAGGGAACCACTTACAGAGTACGCTTGGCCTTCTCAACCTCGCGCTTTAGCTTACCCATGGTCTTGGGGTTCTTGGTGATGTCGACGTTGTTCTTCTTGTTGTATTGCTTGGCGAAGTAGCTGATGACACGGTTGTCAAAGTCCTCACCACCAAGGTGAGTGTCACCGGCGGTAGCCTGGACCTCGAAAACACCCTCGTCGACAGTGAGGATGGAAACATCGAAAGTACCACCACCAAGGTCGTAGACGATGATCTGGCGCTCGTTCTTGTCCTCCTTCTTGTCGAGACCGTAGGCCAGAGCGGCCGCGGTGGGCTCGTTGACGACACGGAGAACGTTCAGGCCAGCGATGGTGCCGGCGTCCTTGGTCGCGGCACGCTGAGCGTCGTTGAAGTAGGCGGGGACAGTGACAACGGCGTTCTGGACAGTCTCGCCGAGGTAGCTCTCAGCAACCTCCTTCATCTTGCCCAAGACCATGGCGGAGATTTCCTCGGGCGTGAAAGCCTTCTGCTCGCCCTTGACCTCGACATCGACACGGGGCTGGCCGTTCTTGTTGACAATCTTGAAGGGGAAGTGCTTGATGTCGTTCTGGACGTCCTTCTCGCTGTACTTGCGACCGATCAGACGCTTGATGTCGAAGATGGTGCGGCCGGGGTTCGAGGCGTCTGTGCAAATGTCAGAGGATTGCCGGAGTGTAGCTTTGTCGTGGAAACTTACATTGGTTCTTAGCGGCGTCACCGACAAGACGCTCCTCATCGGTGAAGGCGACCCAAGACGGCGTGATACGGTTACCCTGGTCATTGACAATAATCTCGACCTTGCCACCTTTCATGACACCCACACAGGAGTAGGTGGTTCCCAGATCAATACCAATGACAGGACCCTTGACGGCGTTGTCGTCGGACTGCGCCTTGGCGGTGCCGAAGAGCACCATCGGGGCGCAGATGACGAGGAGGAGATAGAGGACGGTCGTCCATTGAAAGCGCGACGAGGCGCCGCTTGACCGCCGAGCCATGTCGAACGGCGGGTGGTTGTTGACTGAGGGAGAGGTGTACTGTTGCGCAAGGAAAACGATGGGGTATCTAGAGAATTAAGACTGCAGCGCCCAGCAGCAGACAAGAAGGGAAGGGAGGATGGGGATCAGTGAAAGGAAGGAGGAAGAGGTGCGATCGAGCTACCAGTTTGCTTTATGTAGGTACGCTGTCTTCAGACACCGTTGCCTTTTCAACAATCACCATCGCCGCCTCCGATCCTATCCTTATGCGGCTTAGCGTCGGGGCTGCGCGCAGGCTTTGGCCGCAATCTGGCTTTCTGCCATCTGTCCTCTACAGCTTGAAACTTCGAGAAGGCGACCCGTTTGAACATGAAAAGCTTGGCGTCGCCTCCGGCCAAGTGTCCACTCGTGCCACTGCAAACATCGCCTCCATCTCTTCATCATGGCCTGCCTCTTCACACTTCTGCAACGTGGTCCTTACATGATCCACAGTCCAGGTACCTAGCTCGTTTCCGGGGTATGGGAGCCTCCTCCTTCCTTGCAGCACAGCCTGAAGTGCCTGAGTAACCCATATTTTTGCCTCTCGCTCCATCACCATGTCTTGGAGCATTGAGCACACCTACAAACGGGCACTTCTTTAATTGTAGCTGCTTGCCGCTACTGTGCTATGGATTTTTCTTTCAAGTTGGCCTACAACAGCAAACTATACAAGAATCATCCAAATATAAAACATTGTTTGCATTCTCCAAACGGCAGGCTACAATGGCAAAATCATGCAAGGAACAGTTTACTGGCAATAGGCAAACCCGGGGTCACATTGCCTCCAACAAAAAACCAGATGAAACCAGAAATACTAACAATGAACCAAGACGGCATCCTACTATGTCCCAATCTTTTCATATATCTCTGGGCATTGTTGATAGGCAATGAAATATATCACCAGGCGACAGTCGAAACAAGTTCGGTATCCATCTCTACTTCATCCAAATCTACTTCTGTGCCGTTTTTCTTTGCTATAGCATTCTCATACGGCTGTCGGTCTACTTATTAGAAATCTCAATTTCCCATTCATACTGCAAGCTCAGAAACGATTGCCATGACGAACAGCATCAACAGCTGTGAATCAGCCGGCTCCAAGTCGCCGTCAACCATCTCAGGCTTTCCCATGCCATACACCACAGATTCGGAGCCACAGACGTCGTCCTCAACGCTAATAATCATCACGGAATTCCTTGATGTGTTGTCAGACTTAGAATCTAGTCTGGATACGATCCTGTCCGAAGAGACCTCTTCAACATCTACATCGACGGTATCTTCAAGTCTATGGAATCTTTCAACACATTCATCCGAAAAGTACTCTTCGTCGCTTGGACAGACTTCGTCGTAGTCGACTTCTCGAATTTTTCGACGAGATGGGGTCTTCCTCATCGCTGTTTTCTTCAAGACTCAGCCATATTCACAAACTTCAAGTCTCCTTTTTCGTTTTCTGAAAGACGGGCCTCCATGCCTTTGGCTGCTTTGTCCATTTCTTTCTGGCCCATGACACTCAGTTCTGACTCCTTCCAGCCGTGCAATCCGTGGAAGAGAAGGGGGATTAGGCTTGATTTCCATAGTGGTGCTTTGTGGCTTATGAATATTGTTGCGGTGAAGAAGATGGCTGTGAGAAGGACGAGGACACTGGGTAGGATAATCCAGGGCCAGCGGATTATAATGTAGGTTTCGGGGACCCATGCTGTTCCGGTGGCCGTGGTGCTGCTGTTGGGTGCTACTCGTATCAAGTTGTTCATGTTCTCCAAGATGTTTAGTAGTGATTTTTGGGGATCGTTGTTTCGCTGTAGGGGATATGTGAAGTCTAAATGGCCATCAAAAGCGTTGTCCTGGCCAAATAGCCTCTCAAATAGTCCCAATATGTTTGACATTCCTGATCGTCCGATTGTTACCGCCTCCCGTCCTTCTGGTCGGGTGCGAGGATTGTAATTATCTACTGGCGGAAAAATAAAGGCGCTGTCAACATCATCGATACGTTGTGTCTTGTTTTGGTGAATGGGTATATTATGTACGACGGGTGTCGTCATAGAACCGTTTGTCTTTACAACTCTAAGCATCAACTGTGTTGTCATAATGTACAAGATTACTTACCACTTTAAGATTTTCGTAGGTTTTCAAGCACCAGTAGATCTGGCACTCGGTCATTTTTTCTACTCGTGATGAACAAAGGTCGCCCTTTTCGAAATTTTCAAAATGAAAGGGAGGTATGCCCAGCCAACCAACTACGACTGCAAAGCCTGAGGCATTGAATGGTACACCGGACACCATACTACTGTCGTATTTGTATTGGCTAGACGAACCTAAGATATAGCCTTCCTTATAATCTCTGGTCTTGGATTCCAGATGGGAATTCCCCAAAGCCTGGTCTATCGAGCCTTCGGTCTGGAGACAATATTTCTCCACAGTGGTAAACGAGGCATTGTTCGGAGAGGTATATTTGTGTGTAATTTCAACGTGTCTACCTGCATCGAAATTTGCTGGCGGCCATTGCGTGCAGTTTGATATTAGTGTACCATTTCTAATATCAGCAATGCAATCGATTCCTAGGGATTTAGTATCTGTATAGCATCCCGATTCCTGTGGTTTCCAGATTTTCATCGTTATCCATGAACGCACAGTATCATTGGTGATATCTGCACATGAGCCGCAGAGTGCAAGAGACGTAACATTTGGCCACGTACAATTACCACTAGGGCAGTTGAAGGGCAGAGCAGCATTGACCTCGAAGAGGCCGTTGAGCAAGGTACCCTGCATTGCGTGAACTAATAACTAAGTTAGCGTTCCAGTCTGCGGATATTCTCATATCTACTACTCGCCATGATATGCCCATTCACTGGTCCATTCACTGGATGATGCGTTGTACTTATAAGCTACGGGTACCGTAGCGGTTTGATGACCGGGAACATAACGGGTCTCGTAAGAAATGATAAGTTGTCCAAAAGGTTCCATGGCTAGAGCAACTATCGTGATGAAGGCACCCAAACAAACGAAGAGGGATCGGCCCCGTACATGGTAAAGGAACAGAACCGAGCCCCACGGACCTCTGCTTGCTCGGTCAAAGTGTTCGAGATCGTCCAGTGGACGGCCGGACGCCGTTTTTTCGAAGTGCAGCCATTTCAGCTCACTGATGCTTTCGGCGACAACCAAGAGCATCGACGATTTTATGACAGTTATAAATGCAGATAAAATGGTGTTCGGAGGTACTGATACTGGCCACTTCGATAATGGCTTGTCGTGTATCAGAGGAAGCAGGACGATGATGGCGATCATGCAGGCGATGCTCAGAACGATGCCGCTCAGTTCCCAGGGCCATATATTTTGGATTGCGACAGTCAATGGCGTTTTGCCAGCGGGTTTGAAATCTGGATGATCGTTGTTTGGGTTTTCCGTGTCTGTACCGACATGGTCCGAAGAGTGTGTATGTGATATTTTCCTAGTCAAGGTCGATTCAGTTCTTAGTCGGTGCTTTGATTCGTGGCTGAGAACGTGGATGAATTCGGGCGTATGAGGAATTGAGAACATTGGTCATTGGACTGATTCGGATTTGCTGAATCCGTCGAACTCCGGCTTCCGGGTGTATTATTCTCGATTGACGGCAGGGAGGACTGAAGCATATCATGGATTTCATTTGGTGTTGTGTCAGATTCATTTCCCGTAGAGTCTTGGAAGTGGGCCATGATTACGGTGGAGAGGAAGATGGCATGTAATTGAACGGTGCTATTAAGAACGAGGTATCAATAAGATGGAGAGAGAAGGAACACATGCGAATGTTAAAATAAATATACGGTTGTTATTTTTAGGCTTCAGCTATGCGGGGCTTCAATAAAACCATATGCATCACTGACGTATCCTCAGATCAGCTCTCTAAAATTGGTAGTGGTTCAACTGACTGGCCTAATTAACTTCACTTACTGACTGACAACTCTTCGGCCCATCAAGTTATCGGAAACAAGTCTCGTCGAGAATCAAGATAAATAATAAAGCTTTTTCGTGTACACCTTTCCCAAATACAAAAGTCCAACCTATAGTTACATCACCTTGGGTGACAAGAAGATCCTCTCTTGTTCTGGACACTCTAGTTTCTAGGTGCAGCTCGCTTCTGCATAACCCTTGTTACGAGAAGCTGTGTAAGCACGCTAAGCGGCGGGATGAGCTTGCCGGTGCCCTTGTAACGTCCTTCACCCATAAACGAACCTCACCGTTCAGCGAACCCCGCCAATCAAAACGCGGAAGGACCCACATCATGCTCTAATCGCTGAACGGTGAGATTCATTTATAGGTGAAGGACGTTAAAGTCTGCAAATTAAACGAAAAGAAAGGGGGCCGTCGTTACTTACAGAGCTGTTGTCCAGTGCACTTAGAAGAAGCCTTTTCCAAGATTCGATAATTTTTCTCATTAGCGTACCTTGTAGGAGGGAACGCCTCAGTGACGAAACTAAAATTGTGTTTTATGGCTTTCAGTGAGTGTTTACCTCTATAGGGCACACTTAAGGACGCCGTAAACTTATATGGTGGCTCAAACTACACGTATCAATAGGCGGACGGTGTCAGTAACGGCAACAGAATAGCATAGTCAACTCATCACAATTTCCCCTCTTTCAGCGTAATACCACCTCTCACATCCTCACTCAGCTCCCCATGTACCTCCCGAATCCATCCTCCCAACCTCGCACTCGCCGCCGCATCAACAAACTCTACACTCTCTTTAATCAGCACGCCATCCACACCGCCCGGCACCTCCTCCTCGTCCGTAAACCTCAACAACCAAACCAGATCGTTCTCGACCGTCTCCTCCGACCCCTTTGGCGAGAGGAAATAGCTCATATGCACCGTCGCGCTGCGCGCGTGCTCGTCGACAGTAATGCTGTGCACGACTGAGCGCGATGCTGAGATGTACTTCCCCGTCGACAGTAAATGTGCTTTGAACGCTGCGTTGTCCATGCGCTCTTGTAGCCGTGCGTTGCGCGAGACGAGGTAGTTGTGGCCCCAGGCGTGGACGGCGTTGGGGGCGCGGATGGAGAGGATATGATCGAGGGATCGGGGGGTTGCGTGCGCTTGGGCAAGGGTGTGCAGTTTGGTGTAGAGGATGGATGGAGCCATGGGTTTGGTGGGCTTGCTTGTGCTCTGATAATGGTTTGCTTCTGTTTAAGTAGGGACTGCTTGTATCGTTCTCTATCTCGCTAAACAGTAGACGATAAGAGATATTAGGTGACGGGCGTATGTGTTTTAAGATCTCCTCGGTTATAGCCAGATAAAGAGTACTCGGTAGGGACTGCTTGTGTTGTGTTGTGATGGACGTTGGCAAGGCGGTGAGGGAGAGATTTACACGTGACCGGGCAAAAAATGACGGAAGGTGCCGCGCTGAACTTCTCCACCTTCCGCTCTGCGTTTGCTCTCGCGACACCGGAACACAAGCACATCTCACCCACGCGCGCAGTTTTATCGCTCTGCTGCCCCACGATCGCAGGCATACTTCGCATTGACTCGGCCCTCTACGGCCCACGAAAGCGCTGAGGACAGGCCTCTTGCGCGCGCGAGGAAAGCTGCTGTCGCATCCGCTCTCTCCCACGACATCGCACGACCCTCTTCACTTCACTTCAAACGGCGCGGAGGGAGGATTCTTGTGGGGCTGCGGCGCTTGGCTGTTCATTTCATGCTTGCCGTCTGATCTTGTGTCGCATCTGTCATTCAATCCGTAGTAGCAAGCTGTGAAGCCCTTCAGAGAGCGAGAGACATCACGCATTTGAGCCCATCGCATCGACCACCTACGCCCTTTTCGTCCGTGACGTGTTGAGTGTCGCGCTTCATCATGGCCGGTAAGCAATTGTTCCATGACGCGTCTGCAACACCACGCCGCGAACAACGCGTCTCCACCAACACATTGACGCGTCGCAGACTGCTAACTTCGCCCTGCTACAGACGAGATCCGCCGCTCAGGCCGCGCCACAAAGGGCCAACACACCAAAGACCGCGACCTCGACAGCGCTCCCGTCCCCAAACGCGCCGGCAAAGCCCAGTCCAAAAAGGCCGCCAAGGCGAAGGAGCCCGAGCCCGAGGAAGAGAATGCCGAGGACGCCATCATACGCTGCATCTGCGGCTCCGACGACGATGACGAGGGCGGCCGCATGATGATCTGCTGCGATAACTGCGACGCGTGGCAACACAATGACTGCATGGGCTTGTCGGAGAAGGAAGAGGACCAACCGGACGGTTATCTCTGCGAGCAGTGCAATCCTGACAACCACCGAGAGACTGTGGACGCCCTGGAGAAGGGCATTAAGATTTGGGAGGTCAGGTTAGAAGAGAAGAGGAACCGGTCGAAAAAGCCCAAGAAGGGCACCAAGAAGTCGCGCAAGAGCGAAGTAAAGTCGGTAGTGACCGAGGAGACAGTGAGCCCTAAAGCTCAAGTGTCGAGCCCCGCTCCTCCGTCATCGCAAAGCGCCAGCAAGCAAGAGCCGGAAGAGAAGGCCGCAAATGGCAACACCGAGGTAAGTAATTTGAAAAACACTTTTACTATGGAAATGTACGGTGTACATTTTCATGATCAACTTAACTCGCCATCAATTAGCACTATGTCAATGGCTGACCGCGACACAGCAGATCCTCAGCCCGACCGCAGTGGCGGTGGGTGAGAAGAGACGCAACGAAGCCGGCGCGGATTCAGTACCAAAGCGGCGCAAATCAAGCGCGCCGAAGAAATCTGAGCCTCCGACGCCCGAGGTCCCGGAAGTGTCGAAGCCGGAAACCATCGATGACTTACCTAGTGACCGCAAGCGCGTGGCAAGCAAACTCCAAAACGATTTGACCCGACTCATCGCCGATTCCTCAAAACACGAATATGAAGTACCAGAGGGACAGACTGCGGAGTCTCTCAGCGCCAAGCATGCCTTGGATATTGAGGGCAGCTTGACGCAGCACTATGGCAGCACCACCAGTTACGCACCTCAATTCAGGAGCATCTCCGCCAACATAGGCAGAAACCCCAAGCTCTTGACTCACCTATTGAATGGCACTCTGTCTGCAGAAGAGCTGGCCCGCATGGACCCCAACGAAATGGCCAGCGACGAGCAAAAGCGTAAAGACGCGTTGCTTAAGGAGCAGGTAGAGAAGCAGTCCGTTTTGGTCAACGAGGAAGGTCCTCGATACCGTAAAACCCATAAGGGCGAAGAAGTTATTGACGATGCCCACGAACGCTACAACGAAAACACGTACATCCCTCCACCAGTCGAACGCCGCGAGAGTCAGCTGGAGAAAGAGCGGTCTGCCAGCCCCCGAGAAGGCGGCAGCCCCATGCAGGTCGAGTTACCCGAAGACGTCGGTACCCGGCAGCCCCTGCATGTCGACACCGATGCGCCAAGGAGGTCATCTTCAAACTTCAACCTCGACAGCGTGTGGTCAAAGGTCCACTCACCCGATGAGAACCAACAACGCCAGCAAAAGCACCGCCGTCAAAGCTCGGTGCAACAGCAACAACAGCAGCAGGCGTCCGGTCCCGGTGTAGACCCAGATATCGACCGCCTGTTAGAAAACGACGACAACGACGCCGCGCCCTACTCGCCTGCCATTGGCAACGACCACGACATCCGGTGGCGAGGCGAGCTCGAGATGCCGCAGATCGGTGGCTTCCGCGCCGTTGCCCGCTACGCCGGCGGCGGTGATGTAGGTGTGCTGATACCCTACGACCAACTAGTGCCGCAGCCCACCCAGATCAACGGGCGGATCGAGGTTGCGCGAACGGAAGAGTACATTGCGGGGATGCGCGCAAGTCAGATGCACGATGTGGTGATCCTATCGCTACACCCCGAGAGCGCCGAGGGCAAGGCGGGCTTCGACGGCATCTTCAACTACTTCTTCCCGCGCAACCGGTGGGGTGTGATCGGCGCTGGGCGGCGGCACGAGCGCGTCCGCGACGTCTACGTCATCCCCATAGCGGCGGGGGCGGGCACGCTGCCCGCGTGCATCGAGCTGCTCGACCATGTCAACATCGAAGTGCCGCGCCCAGACAACATGCTCCTGCTGATGCTGGTGGTACGGACGGGCGACGACCCGCGCTCCGCGCAAGGCACGCCACGGCAAGCCGAGCTCCCGACGGGCGGGTTCGGTGGCAGCAGCGGAGGAGGAGGAGGCGCGCCAGGCGCCCCGCCCATGGTGCCCGGGCAAGGGACGGCGCAGCCGCAGCCGCCAACGCCGCAGATGCCCACGCCCATCGCCAGCCAGCCCGGCGGCGGGTACCACCTCCCGACCGCGCACGCGGCATCGCCCATCAACGCGCTGCCGCCGTTCAGCTCGCCGCAGATGGTGCCGCAGCCGCAGCCGCAGCCACAGCCACAGCACTCGCTGCCGGCGCCCTTCCACCCCGCCATGCTCCCCGCGCTGCAGCCGCACCCCGAGCAGCGCAACGTGTCGCCGCCGCGGCCGCTGCCGCAGCACGCGCTGCCGACAGCCTATGGCCACGCGCATTCCCCGATCGCGGCGGCCGCCGCCGCTGCACCGGTTTCGCCGGCGCTGCAGGAACTCGCGGCGCGCATTCTTGGCCCGTTTGTTGCGAGCCCCGTCGTTCAGACTTTGCTGTCCTATGCGGGCGAGAGCATGAAGGAGGAGAGTCTGGTCGGGCTGAAGACGGTGCTGGATGTGGTGCCTGCGGCGAGAGAGAACTGGGAGGTTTTGATTAAGGAACTGAATCGGGGCGGGTAAGGGGGGTTATTGGTGGGTTAGTTAAAAAGCTGAGGCGGGCGGACTGGGATGGGATGGGATGGGCGCGGGATTGCTTGGCAGGATGGGACGAGACGAGAGGGGATGGGACGGCGGAGCGCTGGCTGCCGGGAGGGTAGTAAAGAGGACGGTTGAGTACGCTCTCCACGCACTCTACGCACCTACGGCTTAAGTCAGGTCAGGTCAGGTTGGCTAGCCAAGCATCACGAGGAGTCGAAGGGAAGGGCCGGACGAACAAGGGGTGTGGGAGTCGGCGGCGAAAAAAAGGCGCTAGGGGCGGGGCGGGGGCGGGGCGTGGTCTTTTTTGCTTTGTTACGTTGCTCTCTCTCTCTCTGTGTGTGGATTGTCTCTCTCTCCTTCGCTTGCTTTTTGCTCGCTCTCTACGTATGTTACGCATTTTTCCCTCTCTCCCTCTCCCTCTTTCGACGGTTTGTGCTGCTGTTTTTGTGTTGCCGTTGCGGGTTGCTGTGGCTGTTGCTGGTTGGTTGGTTCTGTTCTTGTTTCTTTTTTTGTGCGGTGGCTTTGGCTTGGGCTTGTGCTTGTGCTTGAGCTTGAGCTCGTCTTTTTCTTCTTCTTGTTGTTGGTTTCTGCGCCTGGATTGCTGCCGGGGCCGGCACCATGCCGTTCTCTGGCGCTGAGGCGGGACGAGGAGCCATGAAGACATGTGTGGTTTTGCTGCTGCTGCTGTTGCCATTGTCGTCGATGAAACACGCTGGCTGGCTGTGGAGCACGTGGGAGGCGGAGGCGGAGGTGGAGGCGGTGCCGCCTGCGTGTGTCTGGCTGCTACCTACCTAGGACAGAAGAGAGGGGGGTCTGTGTTGTACGAGTATGTCTAGCTTTTCTTTTTTCTTATATTTCGTTGAGTCGATGCCGACGCCGTAATGGGATTAATTGTTGATGATGCTTTTGTTTTGTCTGGCTGTGGGCTGTGGCTGTGGTTCTCTGGGATGTGATGTGTGTGATGTGAGGCTCTGCCACTGTGGTGATGGGTGGAGGCGCTGTCCATTACGCCATGGCCTACCGTGGCTGGGTGTGGCTTTTGCTGCTGCGCATGGGTACCACGTACGTACCTCCCTGCCCACCTGCCTAGCTACGTACTCTACACACAGGTTGTCTCCAGCACTAACAGCACAGCCACGCCTTCATACTTGTACGCGCATAGCCACCACAACGCCTCCATCGCGCTATCTGCCCACAGCACAGCCCACCTATCCTATCCGGTCAGCTAAGCCTAACCACCCAATCTCCTTTCTGAGCCGCAAGCACGCCATCGTCATCGTCGTCGCCGTCGTCGTCGTCGTTGTCGTCACTACGGCGGAGATGCGCAGACGGGTCGACGTGCTCTGCATACACTCATAAGCTGTGACTGTGCGCTGGCTACATGACATGGCACAACACGGCACGATACGGCACGGCACGGCACGGCACGGCAGACACTGAGGCGACGGGCTGCTGTTTGCGGTGATGCTGCGTGTACATGTACATGTATATGTGTATGTATATGTTGCTTCACGCGTACACGGCAAGGTCTGTTTGCTGGGTGGTAAGTGGGTGTCGTGGGTGCGTAGTAGGGCGGGTGCGTGAGGGGGACGAGGGTGAGGGGGTTGTTGCGGTTGTACGGCGTGTATGTGTTGTGTGTTGTGTGGTGACTGGTTGTCTGGGGGTAAGGGTACGTGCAGCGTGCCAGAAGTGTCAGTGCCAGTGTATGCATGCGAGTATGCGTGCGTGCATGTGGGAGATAATGTACACACGTAGGCATTGAGCCGGGATTAGGCCTGGATGATGTATGTATGTATGTAAGTACATACATTCACGCACACACATAGATTATGTGCGCGTGGAGATAGGTAGGACATTCCGCATTCCACCACCGAAGCTGCATCGCGGTCCAACAATCCCAGCCGGGGATACTTACATATATAAGTACGTACATACATACATACAGACAGACAGACAGATAAGCAAGACAGCAGCGCGAAACCTAACCACAACGTCAGTCCCAAAAAGGCAATAATGACGGCGTCGACACGCCTCTACAAGCCCACGCATCCCCATCCCTCCCTCTACAGATACGCCTCACCCCTCACCCCTCACCCCTCACCCCTCACCCCTCACCCCGTACCCCGTACCCCGTACCGCCCCCGCCAGGGCCGCCGTCCTAGCACGAGCACAACACAACACAACACCAAAGCACGCACGCCCCCCTCCCTCCATTCTGCACCCCAAACCCGGTCGCAGAACCCTGTCCACGCCCACATACACACACATACACACACTTATACGCACACATACATACATACACACGCACACGCACCACATCACTGCACACTGCGCACTGCACATACAGCCTGCGCGTGCGTACGCACGTCAGCAGCACCACCGATAGCGACAGCGGCAGGCAGGGTTCTGTAGGGAAAAAGACAGGACAGGACAGAACGGGATGGCCCCGCCACGCACTGCTTTGACACGTGCAGGTAGCCGCTGGCGTGCGCGGGGCTTGTGCGACCTACCTACTGGTGGCGCTGGTCTTGTTTTCTGGTGTAGGCGTGTGTGTGTGTGTGTGTGGAAGGGAGGACTGCTGGCATGAGGGTATGGCTGGACTGGCGGCGTGCTTGCTAACTTACTTACTAAGTGAGGGGAGTGGGTGGACAAACGTATATGGATGAAAATGTACGGAGTACGTTATCATATGAACATATCGAGTAGTAGGCTCTACTTGGCTTTAGGTCAAGCAAACATATTCATTGTTAAATCAAAACGTACGGCATATATTTCGCTTCTAGAAAGCGAAGACTGAAGACAGGCAAATGAGTGAGCAACAACAAGGTTGGTTACCTAGTTACTCCCACAACACTAACGACGACGATGACAACAACGCGTATACCATGCGAGAACCCAGCCTCAGCACAGCACCCAACAACCCAAACGTTATTTCCTTTCCTATTCCTTTCCTATCCCTTCCCCTTTTCTTTCCTTTCCTTCCTTTCTCCACCACCCCCAGCAACCCAAGCAGCGAAAACGAAAGCGAAATCAAAAGCCCCAAAGCAAAAAAGACGACGAGAGGCCTACAAAACAACAACACTAGCCTCCAGCACGCCCTCGGGCGCAATCAAGCCCGCGACCACATCCGCGCCCACCGCGCGATCAACGCCTAGAATCATCAGGGACTCGTTCTGGCGCCTGACGTTTCTGACGGGACCGCCATCTGCATCGGTTTCTGCTTCTTTCGCAGCACCACTCCCCCCAACACCACTCCCCCCAACACCACTCCCCTCACTGACACCAACACTGCTCCCACCATTCCCCTCAGCCCGCCCAACCCCCTGTGGCACCAGCGCCGCCTCCCCACCCGCATCAACCAACGGCGCAACAATCATGCTGCTGATATTAACGCCCGCGCGCCCCAGCCGAGACCCGACAAAGCCAATCTTCCCGCACGAGTCAAAGTTGCGACAGATGAGCAGGGTGCCCTCGGGCACGAAATTGGCCACGAACCGGTCCAGCCGGCTGATGTACGGCGTATCGGCCGAGACGAAGCCCTGGATGACCTGGTCTTCTTCTTTTGCTGCCACACCTCCCATACCACCCCCAACACCACTCACCCCTACCGCACCTCCCACGCCCCCAACAGCGCCCCCACTCTGCCTCAACTCGCCAGCACCACCACGGCCCCGTGACCTTGACGGCTCCCTCGCCGGCCTCGCCCGCAGCGTCACACAGCTGGCGTAGCCGCGCTCCCCGCCACTCTCGCGCCTGCGCTGCTCATTCACCAAGATGCCGCGCTCACTCGCAACCAGCTCCGCATTAACAATATTCACAGCCGGCGCATCCGCGCCACTAATCGGCGCCAAAAGGCCCTTAATCAGCGCCGCGAACAGCGGCTTCGTGGTACCCATCTCCGCAAGATGGCCCTCGTACACCAGGTCGAACGTCGAGCGGACCCCCGCCCTCCCGCGGCTATAGTGCTGCGTGTACAGCGCGCCCATTTTCTCAACCAGCGAGACGAAGGGCTGCAGGGCGCGGTACTCGTCGGGCAGGATGAGGGGGGCATTGACGGCGGAGCGGGGCAGCTCGCCCGCCAGGATCGAGAGCACCTGCTGGCACACGTCGAGGGAGACGGTTTCCTGGGCCTCGACGGTCGACGCGCCGAGGTGCGGCGTCGCGAGCACGCGGGGATGGGCGACTAGGCGCGCAGCGGGGGAGTTGGGGGCGGGTGGTTCGGTGCTGAAGACGTCGATGGCGGCGCCGGCGAGGGCGTGCGCGTCCAGCGCGTCTGCTAGGGCGGCCTCGTCGATCATCCCGCCTCGCGCGACGTTCAGGATGCGTGCGGATGGCTTCATGGCGCGTAGTTCGGCGGCGCCGATCATGCCTTTGGTTGAGGCGATGAGCGGCGTGTGGATGGTGAGGAAGTCGGCCGCTGTGAGCAGCGCGCTGAGGCTGGGTTGCAGGGTGATGGAGGCGGCGGCGGCGAGCTGCGTATTCGCGTACGGGTCGTAGGCTATGACTTTCATGCCCATGCCGGAGGCGACGCGCGCGACGGTGAGGCCGACTGCGGGGGTGCGTGCGGTTAGTTTGTGCATATGTGTGTGTGTGTGTGTGTGGAGTGGTTTAAGGGGGCCTGCGGTTCAAGCCCGTTTTGCGTACCTTTGCCTGCGCCGACAATCGCCAGCGTCTTCCCCTTCACCTCGACGCCAACGAGTCGACTGCGCTCCCATTTCCCGCTCTTCAGGCTCTGCGTTGCATCGCCGATATTCCTAGCCACAGCCAGCATCACTGGGGGGGGCATCAAGCGCATTAGCCATCACTCTGCCAACAACACCAAACACCAAAACAACCAAACAAACCACTCACAAGCAACCGTATGCTCCGCGGCCGCATTCACATTCCCCACGGGTGAATTCACAACGACCACACCCAACCTCGTCGCAGCCTCAACATCGACATTGTCGACGCCGACGCCCGCTCTCGCCACAACCTTCAGGTTCCTTGCCTTGGCTAGCAGCTCCCCCGTCACCTGCGTCTCGGAGCGCACGATCAGCGCGTCGTACGCGGCGATGATCTCGCCGAGCTCTTGCGCCGAGAGCCCCTTGCGCTCGTCGACGTCGCAGGTCTCGCGCAGCAGGGCTAGCCCGTCTGGAGAGAGTTTTTCGGGGACGAGGATTTTGGCGCGGGGGGGCGTGGGGGTGGAGGTGTCGGGGGAGACGGGGATGGGCATGTTGGTGTTGTGGAACAGAGGGGGGGGGTTGTTGTTTTGGTTTTTCTTCTTGTGCAGTGATAGGAGTATGTGCGATCTAGCTCGGCGGAGGGAGAAAAAAGAAAACTCACTGCGCCCCTCGGGATAGCCGTGCCTTTTGTACCTAGGTCGCTGGCAGATCGTCTGCTGGCTGGGTAACTTACTCTCGCCGTCCGTCAGCTGAGGGCGCGCTGCGCGCTGCTTGCCCACAGTCCCTCTTTACTGCTTTGGGCAAAGAGCGCTACATACCCCGCTCCCGCCCTCTAGCGTCCGCCTATCCAACGTCGCTATACTCGTACGCGCCTCGACCTGCGTCACTAGTACTGCAATCAATCGCACTATGCACGCATTATGCAATTGGGCAAAAACCAAACTTCATTTCATTCGTCCCTCTGATTCGTTTCCTGCGAAGCTTACCAGTTGGCCCGCTGCTTGAGCTTCTCGTTCTGGATCACCTCGATCCAGTAGCCATCAGGGTCTATCGTCTGTCAGCATTGTCGTCTAAATGGCGCAACGGGCCCGTCTTACCAAGGACAAAAGCAATGTTCTTCATGCGGCCGTCGGTCAGCCTCTTCTTCCAGTTGACCTTCTTCTCCTCGAACCTCGCGCACGCCGCGTCCAGGTCGTCGACCGCGACGCAGATGTGCCCGAAGCCCTGGGGCTGGTCGTTGCCGTTGTGGTACTTGAAGTCAGGGTCGGACTCGGTGCCGTAGTTCCACGTCAACTCGAGCAGGCCCTCGTGGTCCGCGACGGCGCTGACGCCCTCGGGGCTCTGCTCCGACGCGTCCGCTCCGTAGCCCAGGAAGTAGAGGTTGAACTTGGCGTCCTTGTTCTCGCTGGTGCGCTTGAGCTTCATGCCCATGACGTCCTGGTAGAATGCGAGCGACTTCTCGTGGTCCTTGACGCGGATCATTGTGTGGTTCTGTAGCTTCGCGTCAGCATCTGGTGCCCCCATCTTCAAGGTCCCACATACCATGCGGTAGGTTCCAACGTCCGTAGTCTTGATGCCCTCGGTCTTGTCGAGCGGGTTCTGCGGGATCAGCTCGACCCAGTAGTTGTCCGGGTCCAGGGCAAAGGCAATGTTCCTCATGCGTCCATCGGTCAGCTTCTTCTGAAAGCCGTAGCCTGCATCCTCCAGCCTCTGGCACGCGGCCTGGATGTTGTCCACCGAGACGCAAACGTGGCCAAAACCCTTGTGCGGCTCCGTGTTGCCGTTCGTGATCTTGTAGTCGGGGTCGTTCTCGGTGCCGTAGTTGTGCGTGAGCTCAATGATGCCCTCGCGGTCGGTCCAGTGCGCGCCGTGCGACACGGCCTTGGGGCTATCGTATGCGAGGAAGTAGAGGTCGAATTTTGCGTCGGGGTTCTCGAGCTTTTGGATCTGCTTCATGCCGAGAAACTCGTAGAACTCAACCGACCGCTTTGGGTCCTTGACGCGAAGCCTGCATCCGGCTGTCAGTATACGAGGCGATGAACATAGCCGGAACAAAACTTACATCGAGTGGTTGAGCTTGTACTTGGTGGGTTCGGTCGCCATGGTCGCGAATGCCTTTGCAAATGCTGAAATTGGGTGGGTGAAGGTCCTGGGACTGCGGAAAGCGGAGGTGTGTAAGGCGAGTCTTGGGAGGGCTAACATGGGGTTTGCTCAATGGTGGCTACGACGAAGTGGGCAGCTCAAATAACAAATGACAAAGTCCACTTATGACGTGGGTCCATCTGCGACAGCTCTGCCCCTCATCACGCGTAAAGCCGAACCGCCGAGACGAGGGGTCCGAGTGCTTGTCAACCACACGATACTACAACGGTCGGAGGGGCAGATATATTGTTGAATTTTTTATGTCCTTCTTGAGGAACACATCCAACCATGAGTACAGCCTCTCGACCCACCTCCGGAGTGATCTGTAGGGAGCGTTTTGAAGGTACTGCGTGCACACCTAGGTGCTTCTATAAGTGGGATGGTATTTATAAACTAACTTGACATGTTTTCGGTTCTACGAAGCACCACTCACCGTGAGGATAAATACCATTGCCTACCCCTCGAATTGTGTATGACTTTTGCATTTGTGCCTCCTAAAGGCCCTTTGCCTTCGGGAGAATTTCTCTAAACATAGGTACCCAGAAAACGCCTCATTTCTCATAACAATGGCCGACGCTTACAACCCGAACGGATACGTCTCGCCAGCACTGGGCGCCTCCTCAGGCTGCGCAATCTCGAAAGCGTGGACCGCCTCCGTCCGATCAAACCAAACAAAGCAATCAAACTGCTTGGGCAGGATGGCTGCCGAGTAGTGACTCCAACGCTCCGTCTTGGGCCGATAGATCACGCCAATGAATCTTTCGAGCCGCTTCTTCATGAGTGCGTTCCTCAACTCGTCATCGATACAACCTTCCCGAAGGTCGAGCTTGAAGCTGGGAATACCCGTGTCGTGCATGACCCGCTCATAGCTGTCGTCCCGGGACGGATTAACGGTCATTACCTCCATAGGCTCATCCCATTCGTCGGCTGCTGCGACGGTGCCGGTGTGCGTGCCACAACCGATGATGCTGCAGCTCGCGCCCCACTGCTCTTTACATAGCTGTCCGATGTTCAGCTCGTTCCTTGATTCGCCCATGCCCGTGTAGCGAGCGTCTCCGACGTGCGAGTTGTGTGCCCATACGACTGCTTTCGACCCCTTGCGATTCTGGAGCAAGCGCACCAGCGTCTTGAAGAAATGGGTGTCGCGTTGATTCCACGAATCATCGCTACCGTAATACATTGAACGGTAGTAACTTTCTGCGTCGCGGACCAGTCTAGCATTCATCTCTGCATCGAAGAAATCCTCACCGTCGTCCTCTTTGGCGAGCTCCAACCGTTTCTCCAAGAGGTCTTTGAGCATGTTAACAACCCCTTTCTCGCACGGCGCAGCATTCTTGATAAACGAGTTACGCCCGTACTGAGCTGGGTCATCCATCCATGGCTCAAGACAACCGTAGCGCTTCTTCGCAAGCTTCGCGGTCTCTGGATCAACTCTGTCCAAATAGCCTTGCACGGAGTGGATGGAGGTGCCCATGGAATACAGATCAAGACCGGCGAAGCTCGTTCGACTCTCCGGTGCCAGCTGTGCATTGTGTCTACGTAGCCAGTCCACAAAGCTTTGGACTTCGGTGTTGCGCCACATCCACCGGGGGAAGTGGTCGAAGACGCTGAGCTTCCTCGTGTGCTGCGAGGGATTCTGGCGGACGTATCGATCGACAGACTTTGCATCGGGCCAGTCAGCTTCGATGGCCACAATGTTAAAGCCGTGGTTTTCAATCAAATGTCTCGTAATTGCTGCACGGGCGCGGTAGAATTCGGATGTCCCGTGACTGGGAAGCGTTAGCATCATCAGGCCGGCTGCGTGCTCGAGATGGCAGGTCGTCACCTTCCGTCGCCGATTAGTACAACTCTGGACTGGCCAAAAGAGTCGAACATGGCGCCGAAAGAGCTATCTTCGATGGCAGGGAGCCGTTGGGCTGCCTCTTTTACCATTGTAGTCAGAGAACGGACCATTGTGCTGGCACGAAGGGATGCAAATAGGGATAGGAAAGTGGATGGAGACTGTTTCGATGAAGTCCCTGAGAAACACTTTATTTTTTCGTCACACCCTCGCGACTGCCCGCAATGATGCTCGCTGCGAGATCGTAACAGTGACGTCAGCCGCCAATGATGAGCGCGCGCGCAGGGGGTTCTGAACATGCATGCTCGGGCCTACAGCAGATGTCAGTCGCCGACTGGACAGAAATCAAAATAAGTTATAGTGAGATATGGCCAGACTATGTAAGAAGTATTTCATCCCCATTGCGAAACGGTTGTTCCGGCTACATACCTATAGAGCTTACGGGTGAGCTGCACACAAACCGGTCACGAAGGAGCGAACGGAGGACGGTGCCGGAGTCAGGGCGGCCAGACAGGAGACCGAGTGCAGCAAAGGGAGAGAGCACCAAGGGCAGCGGAAGACACGCATTCATCGGGGTCCCGACGGCAGACCAATAAGTTTTCCGTGAGTCCCTGACGGCAGGCCGACCGTCGGGCGGCGCCGACGCCGAAAAAAGAGGATCCTGGCGCCGTTGCCCTTCCTCATCGCGTATAGCTCGCCGTGTCTTGCATTGAAGCAGTCTGGGGGCCGGGGAAGCCAGAGTCATGCCGCCCTTCCTGCGGCCGCCATTGTGAGCGAGAGGTAGTTAGGTTGTTGATAGGTTACCACTCCTGGCACTCACTCGCAGCGGCCGCCACGTGATGTCAACGGCGCTAAGCGAGAGAGGCCAGCGGAATTAAGATAAGCTTGGCGCTTAGCAACGGGCTACCTAGTTGATCATCATCGGGATGGCCTGGACAACCACCCGCACCAATCTACCTACAGCGTCGATCTGTTCTCCCATATTCACATGTTGACGCGTAGTCCGCCTGCCGAACATACTCACGGAGCTTCACTCTCGCACCAAACAGACGCCGCGGAGCCGTCCCAAAACGACTACGCCCTGCCTCTGCGCCTATCAGATCTCATCTCGTCAAGCCAGCTCAGCTCCTTTAACTCCTCGCTGAACGCCAAAGTCCTTCCTGTACGTTCCGTTCACAACGTTGCCTGTCCCCATTGCTTGCCTCCAGGCCTCCCGTCTCCCTTTGAACATGCCCTGTCTCCTGCCGCCGGCCCTCTGCGTCACGTTGCACCTGGCCGTCTCTTGTTTGCCCGTGCCTCCCGGTCCCTGCATATATCTGCTGATTCGCGATTCCTGAGGTTTCGTGCTAATCCATCAATGTCTTCCACAGCTCAGGGTCACTCGGGCTCGTCGCCCATCATGCTCAACGTAAAGAAGCTCAGCGACCTGCTGGCCAAGAATGTGGACCCCAAACTTTACCCTCGCATGTTGTAAGTCGGAACGAGCTGATCTGCGCTCGGATCTAGCTGACCATTTTAGCGTCATGTCGCCAAACGGAACTCTATTGGCTTACTCTACTCCGGCAAATATCAAGGAGCTCAGAGACCAGGCCGCCCTGATTTCTATGACCTGGAAAGAGCAAGAAGCTAAATTCGACTCGCCTGACGGGGAAGCAAGCTCATCCAAGCTCCTGGAAACCCTGACAATCGAGTTCGACAACAACAACCTGATCGTGCGTGCTATTCAACCCAAGCTTCTCCTTGTCCTTGTTGGTGGTGTTCCACCCGGCCGGAAGCAATCTTTCAAAGTCACGCCTGAAGCCCAAGGCGACCCGCGTTACCCGCCAGCCGCAGAGCCGTCACCTTCTCAGCCGCCTTCAGTCATCGGATCCCCGGAAGCGCCTTCATCAGCCTCAATCGCTGAAAGTCATCTCAGCATACGCGAGAAAGATCTCAAGTTAGGAGCATTGCACATCCAACGCAAGAAGATCGATTCGATGACCAGGTTCATTCGACGGGATTTCGAGCGGAAGGGCTTCGTCATGCCTGACGACGTGAGCTTTCCCTAGACATGATTTTGTACATGATTCTACACTTACGGTCTTGTAGAACGAACTCTTTCTGCAGAACGCGCCTGGTTCCTATCCCATGTTCAGCAACCAGGATGAGTTTGATTCTGAGATGGATCCGGACTACGCAGAGGACTTTGCTCAGCCATGACTAGTATGCGACGGCATTTGCACGGATAGGACGGTTGCTTCTCATTTTCACGATGGGCGTTTCGGCTTAAGCCGGAGCAGTGTGGATGATTGGATGTCATCGCACGCTGGCAGTTTCGGTTGTCGATATTCCGGCTGCTTTGAGATATCCTGTACATTTCACGGCTTCACATTGAGCGATTCAGCGGCATGGCGACTCGGCTTTTGACTTTGCTTTATTCCTTATTTCTTCAGTACCACGAGCATTTCTGCGCATTTGACCTCTGCTGGCGACGGTGAATGGGAAAGATAGAGGTCGAAACCCACACTTTAGCATGTACAGTAACGTCCGTCACTGTCGAGCGAAATTCACCGTCTAGCAAGACATGGAAGGATACAACACGCCTTGTCTAGCTACAAGCCTGAGCCCTGGATATAAGTGAAAGGGTCTCAAAGCGCAGATGTACTACAAGAATCTTAACTAGATTTCAATTCTACTCCGTATAACCGTTACTATATCGTTTTGATATGAATCTGGCTTGATGGTGATGGACCTTAGGAATTCTGCGGTGCGATGATTATCTCGGAGTTGACGTGACTGGCCAGAGCGCCCGTGGAAGCTCAGTGACAGCGTATGACGTCGTGCGACGGAGCCGGGGGTCATAGCTCGGCATCGACCTTCCATCGCTCCAGACACCCGCCATTCCCCTCCCTTCTCCCGCATCTCAATTGAAACGACCTACATCCCTCGCAACTCGAGAAACGGTTGGTGCCTCACCATCAGAAGATTCCTCACAAACCGTAGCTAACACCACTCTCACAGCGCATCTTGTCGCACAGCATCCACACACTTCAACCCTTCAACCTTCATCCTACACCCACCATGCTCGCCCCCGTAGCCGCAGCAACACGCCGCATGATGGCGACGACGCCCTCTGTCCTCCGCGCGACCGCGCCCCGCGCAACGCGCCTGTCGGGCGTGCGCGCCCTGCACAGCAGCCCTCTCCGCTCTCTCCCCAGCAAGGACTCGCAGGACAAGGACAGCCTGAACCCGCGATCGACGGAGTACAGCAAGAGCAGCTCAGACGACGCGGCAGCAGCAACGAGCAAGACGGCATTCGACCCGAACCAGACGAGCCCAGAGGAGCAGACGGCGTCGGCGGAGGCTGAGAGTGGGGAGGTGAGGCAGTCCAACGTAGGTTCTGTTCTGAGCGTGGGAGCAGAGCTGAGCTTTCGTTCTTTTTCTCTCCTGTTGCGAGGTCCAACGGTTTGTGAGATGTGCTAATGTGTGTTCAGGATAACAACCCGCTTGATGCTAGCCCTGCCAATACCGAGATGAGCCAGCCGAATGACTCGAGTGCTGGTGGCGCCCAGGGCTCCCCTGGTGAGACTACTGGTACGAGTGGACGCGCGAGGACGAGTGGTGGTGGAAGCCCTAAGAAGGCCGGTGGCAACCGCAGTGGTTAGGCGGCGAGATGGCCCGGCAATCGAAGATTGTATCATCGTTTGAGGATGAACGCTCTGCATGTATTTATTGGAGTAAGAGTGATTTGACAGTCAGGTAGAGTTGGCGGTACTCTATGCATCCTCTCGCGTTTCGGTATCCACATGGAACAGGTTGATTTGGTTAATTGACATGTACAAACTTTTGACGTATTGTCTTTTATTGACGTTCGCTTGACAAGGCAAAAATTTAGTTGCTGTCGCTGTGTTCTTGTCGTCTTTCTGCATCCAAGTTCATTACAGGAAGCACGGCCGTCTACTTTTCACATTCAACAACTACAATATTATTTTCTCACGTTCTCTCTACCATGCCACCACACCCCTCTCGAGCCGTCTAGACCTACAGCACATATGCATTACCGACCAGACCGAAACACATAACGTGGACATACAGATTGATCCAAGCATCAGCACAAAGAAGGTTTCACCCCTCCTCCAGATGACCGTTTTCGTCCACGTATGGAGCCATCCACGCAACTATGAACTAACCACAACTAACTTCTTGAAACCTTGGTAGAGGCTTGTGGTTCCTGGTTTTCGTGTATATGGGCGTACTTTTCGCAAACATGTGGCGGGGCTGATGGTTCTATATGAACGAGGTCTATCTTAAAACCTCAGCTATCAGCAAGTCTAAAGGCAAAAGGACGTGGTGGCTTTTGTCAGGTGTGCATTGCGCTTTAGGAATAAAACGCGGCGCTCCATATGCACGTCATGGCAACGGATATCTGTCCATCTGTCTTATCGTCGCAGGTGGTAAAACGTAGCGAAGCAAACAACAGCAAGAAGTGGCTTGCATCTCGATGAAACGACCATCTCCCGGCGGCATTGTCCAATGACCGGGCTGGCGCGAAAGCTTGCGCCGTCTTATCCGACACAAGGCTGAGCTCGGCCGGGAGACAGGGGCACGGGGCCACGACGAGACGCGTAGCTACAGCCAGCCACCGAGCATGGTTTCCACGGTTCCTCAGAACTACACGACTCCCCGCACAAGTGGTCGCAAGTTCGTAACTCTTCTGGCTGATCGACCGGACCGCGCGTCTCAGGAGCCCCGCCCCCGCGTCCACCACATGGCTTGGGATTGGGGCTGTGTAGTCATGTATATTTCACTGTGAGGCGGGCCCCGAGAAAAAAGTGGTCTGAGCGAGCGCGACTTGTTGATGTCATAATCGTTTGTGCAAATTAAACGGTGGCGGTGCAGCAGCAGCGGGTGCCCGGGCGACGGCGGCTGCGAGGGGAGGGTTGTCAGCACAACAGAAAGGATAGTTATCCGTAGAGATTCAGCAGCGGACGAAAGGAGAAGAGAGCTGCATCGGTCGGTGTGCTTACTCTGCCAACTAAGAATACTCTCCTACCACCGGGCGATCTCAAACGCGGCGTCATCAGCAACGGCAACATCCCGTCCTACCTAAAGACCACAGCCCCCGTGGACGCGTGCTGCCCCCTTGGCGGCGCCTGCTTCTTTTTTCCCTCAAAGCCCCCATGAGTCCCCTCGCTCGTTGACGTCTTTCGCTTTCACTTACCACGCTGCCATGCTTGACGAGAATCTGCCCAGTCAGTTAATTACTGCGCCCAGGCCAACACCGCGCTAACCTATAGCTACCCGCAGCCTTCTTCCTCAAAGCCTCGACCGACCAAGTCAAGCACAACGAGGCCTTTTACTTCTCCCAGCATGGCTCCGAGCCCGCTCCCGCCTACACGCTGCGTCACCCCGACCCCGTCGCCCCTAATGCCCGCAATCGCTACGCCGCTGGTCTCTTCGATGCCCACAACCCGGACGTGCTGTTCGGCGAGGTCCTGATCCAGCCCGAATGGACCTACCCCACCCTCTCTCCCGATGAGATCCGCAAGAATGGCGGTGTCGTGCCTCCGCCGCAGATCATCATGCCCTCCGAGTTCACCATCCAGCTGTACGACCCGAACCAGCAGGTCATTGTGCGCCAGAAGAGCGGCTCGTGGGGCGGCACCGCCAGCTACGAGTTCCAGATGCCCGTCAACACCTTCCGTCTACCCAGCGCGTCTACGCTGGACCGGACCCTTAACGACCCCGCCGCTGACATTACCACGCCCAAGATAAACTTTGTCTGGAGGCGAGAGGGCAAGATGAACAAGGACCTGTCGTGCTTCATGACGGGCAGATCGACAGACCCGGCGGGCAAGAAGAAGAAAAAGGGCGCCAAGGAGCCCGCCATTGCCATTGCCCTGTTCCGCGCGTTAAGAGAAATGACAGTCTACGAATCCAACATGTACCGCGTCGATATTGAAGACCCGAAAGGGCTAGAAATCGTGCTCCTCCTAGCCGCCGCCACCATCCGCGACGTCTTCTTCGGGAACCCTGCCGAAACCTTCAACACGGGCGACCCCAACGCGCGCAAGAGCAGCGGAGGCATCCTAACGCTAAAGCGCAAGAATTCGTCACCCCTCACAGCCATGGAAGCCGCCGTTGCGGCTCCCGCCCCCGCTCCCACCAAGACCGCTCCCGCAATCACGAACCACGCGCCCCACGGCACCGCCATCGACGCCATGGCCCGCAAAGCCACGCCTTCCGCCGCGGACCTCAAGCGCCAGTCGCTCCCGCCACTGAACACGCACCCGGCCGCTCCGCCCCCTCTCGATCCCCGCGCCCAATGGGACATCGACGCCGAGACGGCACGGCTACGCGCGCAAGCCGAGCAGCAGCGGCGCGACCGCGCGCGCAGCGACGCCGCAGAACAGCGACGCACGCGCAAGCTGCTGGACGGCGAAGACAAGGAGCGTGAGCGCGAGCGCAGACGTCGTGCTGCAGAAGTAGAGCGCGAGACGGAGCGCCTACGCCGCCGCTACGGCAGCCAGGACGCGGCGGCCGCCGCGCGGCCAGGCATGGGCATGGGCTACGGGTACGCGGGCCCGCAGCGCCATTCGGCGCCGCTGGTGATGCAGCAGCAGGGCGGGCCGCCGCGGCCGCACCAGCGGAGCATGGCGCCTACGCCCGCGATGGGGCATCCGCATCCGCATCCGCAGCACGCGCAGCGTGCGAGCAGTGGCATGTGGATCCCGCACCACGCACCGCAGCAGGCGCGACCGCCGCAGGCACGACCACAACAGCGCCCCACGCCCACGCCGCTGTCGCAGCCCCAGCGCCGCCCCGTCCCGTCCGCGTCTGTGCCTTCGGCGCCGCTGGTCCCGCCTCCGCAGCGCTTACAGAGCATACCGCAGGCGCGGCCGGTGGAGCTGCCGGTGCGGCCGGCGTTGCCTGCTAGTCGTAGCAGTGGTGGCGCAGCCGCTGCTGGTGCTGGTGCAGGGGTGGTTGCGGGTAATGGTAATGCTAGTGGTAGTGGGAGTGGTAATAATGCAGGCAACGCGAGCAGGCTCAGCTTCTTTGGCGGCGGCGGCATCATCACGCCCGATGAGGGCAAGACGCTGCAGGGCGGGAAGCCGAAGAAGAAGAGCTTGTGGGGCTTGCGGAGTAAGAGTGAAGGGAACGCGGCGGAGCGGCTGCGCAAGAAGAGTACGGTGTTTTAGGTGTGGGAGGGGGGTAAGGGCGTTTGGGACTTGGGTGGATGGGTACAATATGCGTATGGTATGGGTAGGCGTTTTTTCGGTGCGTTGGTGTTTGTAGCTATGTTAGGGACGAGTATCGAGTAGATGTTGTCCGGTAAAGTACTCTTCATTGTTTATGTAGGGTCGCAGCACGTGCAAAAAACCCGCTCACCCGCTCACCGCCTTAGTGAAGGACCCAGCCGGGTAGCACTTTCGTCACGTAGCGTGCATCCCTTTGCTCCCAACGCACACCCACCCCTCATACCTAAACCCATCATGGCCGACGTAAGATCGATGCTGCGCGCCGAACGGGCAGCGCGGACGCAGCCCGCAGCAGCGCGCAAGACCGGCAAGCCAGCCAGCAGCAAAAAGCGCAAAGCCGACGACGACGAAGACGAGGCTGAAGACGATTCGCGCAAGCGCGCTAAAGGCCCTGGATCCCACGCCCTCCCTGCAGGCTTCTTCGACGCAGGCGCCGACGAAATCGAAGCTCCGGAGCGCACCGCGTCGCCCGCGATCGAGTCGACGCAGTTCACGTCGCGGCCGGCCGCGCCTGCCAACGCCAACCTTCCGTCGGGCTTTTTCGACGCCGCCTCCGCCGCCGAGCCTGCACCCCCGCGGGCTGATCCACCCCAGGCAGACGCGATCGATGAGGACGAGTGGGCCGCGTTCGAGCGCGAGGTCGCGTCGCCGCCGCCGGAAGCGGGGCGCGCAGCCCTGGCCGCGATCAACTCGGCAGCCGCGATCGAGGCGAAACCGCTGACGGTGGAGGAGCTGGCGGCGCAGGCGAGGGAGCAGCGAAGCACACAGCGCGGAGCACGGGAGGCCGAGTTGGAGGCCGAGAAGGAAGATGCGGCGCGCCATCTGGAAGAGGAATTCGACGAGATGGAGCAGCTGGAGGACCGGGTGCGGAAGCTGCGCCAGAAACGAGAGGCGCTCCGCCATACCGCGGCTGCAGAGGAGAACGGCATGGATGCGGAGCCTGACGAAGGCGCTGCTGGTTCTGATGGTGGCGCGAGGGACGCTAATGGCCACGATGAGAGCGATCCCGAGGAGCTGGATGACGACGATCTGGAGGACGACTTTGATGACTGGCGGTTTCGCTGAAAGAAAGACGCCGTTTCCTTGCTTGGTTGCAGACTGCACTACACTGCGCTGCTTCGATCACGATACCGATACTGACGACGCCGTTACGGCACCCTACCCACCTACCTAATCAACCACGCACGACCTGCACGGCCTGAGGCAACATCCGCTGTCAGCACGTTGCTTATCGCGTGCATCTATTTTACTGCGCTCAAAGCGGCATCACGAGTTCTACCAAGGCATCCACGGGGCTGATGGCGGTTATGCGTTGTACAAAGAAAGGACGTCTTCGTTAAGGAGACAACGCAATGATGCGCGGACGTCGTTGTGCGAGAAAGATAGGAAATTAATTGGGCACTTTAAGCGGCCAGTCAGGCTATGCTGCTGGGTTTGAGGCTGTACTGTTGAGTCTATGTGATGTGATTGGTGGCTGGTGATGGGGGTGGTTATGTGTGGAGGCGTCTTCCGACTGGAGACTGGAGATATGATGAGTAGATTGTGCGGGTTGGCTGCTGTTGGAATTCGTGGAGCTTACCTACCTATAGTTGTAAATGGTTGTGGCGTTTGAGAGTGGGCTGGCAGCAACTTCAACGGTCAGAAAGTCATCGCCAGTACACCTCGATGTAAACTCTCTCACACACCTCTATCCTCTCAACGCGAGCAACATACTAATAACTAACACCAGCCCTACCACCCTGACTCTGCCCACCGGCCAACAATCAACAGTTAACAATCGACACCACACCACACCACACCACACAACCCAGCACGCCCAACCAAATCCCATTTCCACTAAGCCATTTTCGCACCTTGCCCGCCCGCCCGTTACTAAAAGCTAAAGCCAAAGCTGAAGCTACCAATATACACAGTCAACTCTGCAGAAAACCGGACTGTTACGACTGAACGAACGAACCAACTACGCATGCCTAGCCTAGCCTACCCTCAGTACTTATTCAGATGCAGTGACACCGCTGAGCCCCTTGTCTGGCCGGCAATGAGCGAGACTCTATCTGCACATCATTGCATGAAGTCAGCAACAGCGGGATCGCAAGGATTCTTTCTGAGCTAGAAGAAATGAATGACTATCTGTGGTGCCGGGGATAACAACTATAGTAGCATTGAGCTTCTCGGGCGTGTCTGCTGGTATGGTTTAGTGGTGGTTTTTTGGTGGTGAGCTGCGGTAGTTTTGAACGATGTTGGTGGTTGGTGTGGCTGTGCGATGCTGTGCTGCATTGGTCTGTGAGAGTGTGAGACTACGCTTAACCATTTACCGACACACTTTCTGAAAGATGGGCAGGGAGACCCAGTTTACTGGAATACCTGCGACGATGTTTGGGAATCGTCAGTCTTGTGTCAGTTATTTGGAAGAGCATGTTTGTGTGAAAACTAAGTTTATGGAATAGTTAACTCCGTTACCGTCTAGCGAGATAGAAAGTAGTCCCTATGGAGTACTCGTTGTCGAGCTATAAGCCTAAGTCCTCGGTATGGGTGGGAAGGTCTTAGAACGTACACTTACTACCTATAAATGTCGTAGCTAGATTCCATTTTCACCTCATCAGGCGGTGAATGTTGTAGGTGCCAATGCTTCATGTTAAGATAGGCGGATCGACGGGCGGATGCTCCGGGTAAGTGAACGGGAGTGGATCTAGCGCCTTCCGGCAGATCGCCTGCAAGGATTCCACGCCACCACGCGTCAACGCGTCGTCGCATCGCGAACACCCGCTACCTATTCACCTAGAGCAAACTGCATGTTACCATAGCGTCCTTCCAATTCACCTTTGTCCTGTTTCTGCCGCCCATTCCCCTCGCCTAATTTCCGCCCGTCGTCTGTTTATTCTTTCTTTCCAACAAATTTTTTTTCCATAAAACCCTCTGCATCGCCGCCCACCATGCCGTCTTTCGTGAACGAGAGCTCGCCCAAGCCGCCATCGGCTCCGTTCAGCTTCAAGATGCCTTCGGCCGACAAGAGCAGCCAATCCTCGGTCGCCGAGAGTCGTCCGCGCGGCACGCACGCCAACTCCAGGACCAACGAGCTCTCGCGTTACCTTAATGTCCTGAAGCCGGGCACGACGGATGGCGACAGCGGCGGGTTGCGCGCGCGCGCCGAAGAGCTGCTCAACACGCCGCTGTTGTCATGGTCGACGAAGCTGGCGCTGGGCGAACAGCGCGCCAGCAACAAGATGCCCCATGACACGCGCTTCAACCAGTACGCGCTGCTCGGACACGACCGTTCCGGCCGGGAATACCTGAAGAACGAAGACAACCCCGGCGGCATCGAACCCATCTTCCTGAACATCAACACGCCCTGGTCGGCTTTTCTCTGCGGGTCGCAGGGCAGCGGAAAGAGCCACACCCTCTCTTGCATGCTCGAGGGCTGTCTGATGCCCGACAAGTCGCTTGGCAAGCTTCCGCACCCTCTCAAGGGCATCGTCTTCCACTACGACCAGTGGTCGTCCGGAGCCGTCTGTGAGGCGGCGCACCTGTGCTCCCGGGGCATCAAGGTCAACGTGCTCGTGTCCCCCAGCAACTTCTGGAAGCTCAACGACGCGTACAAGAAGCTGGACGACCCGGACAACCACCTCACTGTCCGGCCGCTGCTGCTTCAGCCGGGCCACCTCAATGTCGAGCGCATGCTGAGCCTGATGGCGTTCAACGAGAAGGACGGAAAAGTCCCTCTGTACATGGAGGCAAGTCCCCGCAGCACCGACATCCATCCCAATCGCCACCTCACTGACAAAACGCACAGGTGATCAACCGCATCCTGCGCGACATGGCGATAGCCTCAGGCGGAGCGCCAGGCTTCGACTACACAGCCTTCAAGACGCGCCTCGACGCGGAGCGGTTCACAGGCGACCAGAAAGGCCCGATGTCGCTACGGCTGCAGCTGCTCGAGAGCTTCCTGGACTTCTGCGGCACGCAGCCTACCGTGCCCGTGTCCAAGAAGAAGAAGAAGGAGCTCGTCGCCGCCCCCGCCATCGACATCTTCAAGCCCGACGCCGGCTCCCTCACCATCGTCGACCTTACCGACCCCTTTGTCGACGCTTCTAGCGCTTGCACCCTCTTTGACATCTGCCTCGCGCTGTTCCTCGAGGACCCCAGCCCCGTTGGCCGCGTCATTGCGCTTGATGAAGCCCACAAGGTACGTTCACCCTCCTTCCCCCCCCACATACCCTCCCTAAACCCTCAAACACCCCACTAACCCCCACCCCCCACGCAGTACATGAACGGCAACGCGGGCGCCGACCGCTTCACCGAGACGCTCCTCACCTGCATCCGCATCCAGCGGCACGCGGGGTGCCGCATAATAATCGCGACGCAGGAACCGACCGTGTCGCCCAAGCTGCTCGACCTCTGCTCCATGACCATCGTGCACCGCTTCACGTCGCCGGCGTGGCTGACGATGCTCGAGACGCACATAGCGGGCCTGTCGCGCGCGGCAGGCAAAGAAGCCGACGAGCTCACGCGGCTGTTCCAGGAGATTGTCACGCTCAGGGTCGGCGAGGCGCTGCTGTTTGCGCCGAGCGCCATGGTGCGCGTGAGTGTGGGCGGCGAGATTCGGAAGCTGGGCGTTGAGTGCTTGCGGTTTAAGACGAGGCAGCGCTTGACGAGTGATGGGGGGATGAGCGTGCTGGCTATGCGGTAGAGGGGTGGGGGCTGCCGTGTGGCTATGTCGTGGTTGGGGCTGGGTGGGTGGCATTGTGGTGCATGTGTCTGTGACGCTTGGGGCTGGGTATGCGTCGGTGGGTTTGTTGTGATGGTGATGGTGATGTCTGGGACTCTTCAAGGCATCTGTAGGTCTGTAGGTAGGTGTTGGGCGAGATGGCTTGGCTTGGTTTGGCTTTCTGGGCTTGGGTGTATGTGCGGTGCGTGCTTCTTGGTTCCTACGGTTCAAAAGGCGTAATACGGAGGACTTAATGCGGCGTGCGTGGTGGTGGGTAGGAAAAAGTCTTTTTGTTTAGTGGTAGAAATCTGTCTGCTCTTGTTCTTGCTGTTGCTGTTGCTGTTGCTGTTGCGTGATAGAAGGGTCGGGAGTATGGTGGTGGTGTTGGTGGACTTTTGCTGGGACTTTTTGCGCTGTGGATGATTGTTTTGTGGGATTGTTGTACGGCCTTTTTGAGTGCTTGGGTCTAGAGGTAGAAAGATAAAAATAGAAACTAACTGTTGTATCATCACGCAGGGCAAGCAAAATATCTGGAGAAATTCACGCCAGCAAACGCATGAGGACACAGAGATTCATTGGTTCATCATCTATCTAGACTGCATACTCAAAGCTTCTTCACTAGTCAAGCACGCCGCCTTAGCATGTAAGGACGTAGAAAACCACATACAAGAAAGCTGTGTCGTCTACTGTACTCTCTGACCCGTGTCGTAACCCAAACCTCTACTCAAGACTCAAGAAAGACAGCTGGAACCACCAACTCAACAAGTGTCCTCATCCATGACCGTGTCCTGATTGAACGAGCTTTGAGGAAGCGAATGCTGGACACTTCCAGAGAAGCTGGAGTGGCCATTGGTGCTGGCATTGCCGTTCGTGTAGACGCCGCCACTTACGCTCGCCATTCCCGTGTTCGTAGCGCTCTGGTATTTCTCGTCTAGCTCCTGGAGGCATTTCAAAGCCGCATCGAGCTTCTCGCGGTCCGCATTGAGGACGCGACGGCGCGCAGCACGGTCCTCGTCTTCTTCCAAGAGTTCCATGCAAGTCTTTTGGGGAGTCTTTACGCCATCATCCTTGTAAATTTCAAGAGAGGCGACTAGTTCGTCGTGGAGATTGCATCGGAGCACTTCGAAGACGTCTGCCTGGAAGCTCTGGCAGAGATGGTCCACAAAACGTGTGGATGCGATGGTGTAATAGCCACGAATCTTGCTCATCGCCTCGACCTCGCGGGCAAAAGGGTCCGGCCCAAGGCTCTTGCGGAAGTGTTCGTCAACCATTTTCTTTTGGCGGTCTGCTGGCTGAGTTGTCTTTCCCGTCACCCTGTCCTGGTTGTTGAAGTATGCTTCCGTTCTGGCCTTCCAACGTGCTTCCTGGAAAATCTCCAGCTCCTTTTCTTCATTGGATTTGAGCGATGCGAAGTTTTCTGTCATAGGCTTACAACGCTCCAGGCGGAGAGCACGGGGCGCATACACATTATGCAGTTGGTGAGTGATATCTTGAACGAAATCCTCCGAGAGCTGCTTTGTCTTTGTGTACAGTTCTGTAGTATTCCAGGCTTGCAGGGTAGCATCCAGAGCCTTCTTGATGGTGTCACGAATGGCCTCCAGTACGCCGTCAAGGAAAGCAGCCATGGGCTGGTCCCAGTTCTTCAGGGTTTCGAGCCGCATGTGGTTGACGGCTTTCGGATCGATGTCTCCTGGGATATCAGATGTGGATAGGTCGTTCAACGTAGACCTGATGGCTTCAAGCGTGAAACGTTTGTTCAACGCACTAGGCTTCGAAGAAGCAGTCCGCCTGATCTCGTACGACGTCTCTCTCTTCTTGCGCTTCTTACTGGGCGTGGCATCAGGCTCTGAATCTAAGTCAATGACCTGAGGGTTTCTGGGTGTCCCGGGCACAGCGGGCGTCTGAGGAGTTCCGGGAAAATTAGGCATGATGGATCCAGCCCTCTCGCGGAACACTTGTTCCCCGTCTGACGCAGCAGTATAGACCAACTTAGGTCGCTGGTCGAAGAGCGCCTCCGAAAACTCTTCGCGACGCTTTTTCCATGATTTACGAAAGTCGTTGGAGGGAAGTTCACCTTCCAGCTGCTTGGTGACGGTGCTGATAAAGCTACCGAGGCTTTCATGAACGATTCGTTGTGCATCATTGGTAGGAGGTTCGGGGATTTTGCTAAGCTCAATATCGATCTCCGCAAGCTTATCCTGAACCCTTTTGTGAATTGTCGGGAGGCTAAAATTGATCTGTCAGCGGCGAACTTCCATAAGGCATATCAAATTCGTTCAGGTACCTGTCAAGAATTTGCGAAGCCAACAAATGCGAGAGCTTCTCTTGCAAATGCTCAGTGCCAAAGCGGTCCCTGTAGGCCCGGAACTCGGGGCCTCTCCAAGGATACATCCCTTGGAACCAGGCCTTCTCTTGGTGCCTCGCCTCGGCGTGGGTCATGCCCTGGTCAAGCTCCTGTTGAGAGGGGTTCTTGACAACATGATATCCATAACCCAGAGCAAACAGCTTGCCCTGGAGTATAGACAGCCATCGAACATAGTCACCTTGGTTGCCTTTATCAGCCCTATCAGGCTTGGTGAGGATACCAATGCAACGGTTGGAGGCACCCGCCTTGTTCGCTAAGTAGGCTGCCGAGGAATTCTGAATGTCTCCCTCCATCGATACAGCCTGCAAAACAAGTGCGTTGGCTTCCGAGATATACTTTTTCACAAGACGTTTTACCAGCTTAATCAGATATGGCTTGCTCTTGTCTTCTGTCTGCGCAATGACACCGGGCAGATCAAAGAAGGCCAGGTCCGGGAGCTCAGGGGCGGAGATCTATCTTTATTAGCATCGGCATCTAGAAAGCTAAATGAGACACTCACATCAAGACAAACGAGGTTGGGCGAGAACTCGACTTTGTTCGTCTGGTCCTGCGATCCTGAGACATATGACATGGGATCCCGTTGGGGGTTGAGCGTAGCAAGCTGTGCGTAGAAGATGACTTCCTGGAGTTCATCTTTCTTGTGGACTGACTTGAATCGGATCACCTCTGGATCCTTCTCCAACCATGGGTAGAATGGAGGAGGCTTTTCGTTGGGGTCAGGTGATACGTTTTCACCCATGTACGCATATTCCCGGCGAAGAGTGACCTCGCAGCGCCAACGGGCGCCTGGAGCATGGTCGGCTGTGAGAGTTATCTTCATTGGGCATCTCGTGCAAGTTCCGGTGCTGCGAGGCACTTGAATGCCGCTGATGGCATTGATCACACTGCTCTTGCCTGCTGACTGGTCGCCGATGACGACAATCTTCGGAGTGCTGCCAGCGACTTTAGCGATTCCAAGTTGCTCGATCTTGTTGATAGCATGCACGAGCTCTTTGATGCCACGACCCACCGCGTCGATCGGTTGAGTCTCTGGCGGAGCTGCAGTAACTTGAATGAGGTTAGCTTAACCATTCTTTTTAGATGGGAAGGACGGAGTGGAAGGCGGAAAAGGCAGGGTGGGATGGATGGGAACAGAAGGGTGGTAAGCGGGTCGATGTAGCGATGTTGAAGCGCGTTTTGAATTACCTGAGCGACCTCTATCGGCAAGGGTAGTAGAGAGCCTAGGCCTAGGAGCCGGCTCCGCCTTGAAGTTGGTAGCCATGGGTTCGGGTGAAGAATCAGCGTCAACGTTAGTGTCAGTCGGACTGCCAACCGTGACGGGATTCTGCGTGACAGAGTTCTGTGCCGGGCGACGAGAAGCTGACGATGGGGCTCTTGACTGTCCACTGCGGAGTGAAACCATATTCGGAACGGAAGTTCAGGTTTCTTTGTCGGTCATGGAAACGGAACGAAAGAACTTGGGCTTGAAGTGAGGTGAAGTCAGTTCTAGATGCAAAACGTCATGTCGGGCTCTTGGGTAGTGGTTGGACAGCAGGCTGATGTAAAGACAAGAGCTGCCCGAGCTTTAATGTGACTAACCTTCGCGAAATTTCGTGACGTCGCGACGATAGAATTTGCGAGTGAGTTGTTGCGCCTTGTCCGGCGTGCCTTGTTTACAAGTTTACAGGCGGGGATGTGCAGGTACCTAAGAAGGAAGGTGGTGCATGGAAACCGGAGGAGGGTTGCGGAGGGCGAAGGCTTCCCGTGAAGGGAGAAGGTTGTTGCTGTTGAAGGAATTGTGTGGAGAGAAGGGTGGAGAGTAGAAGGTGAAAGTCGTGGAGTGTTAAGGCTGAGTGAGCAGACGGCGGCGGACGAGGCGGCTTCTTAAAGAAGACGGCTGCACTGAGTGACGGCGGCCCCAGCTGGCCGATTTTTTGCAGACAACTTGAGGTCGAGGCAAGCAACAGAATAGCAACGGGAGTGTACGTGAAGTCAGTAGTAAATCAGCAAAATCAACATAGAAGCTCTGTAGCTGCACGTAACCGAGTCGTTGCCGTGGACGACCCGCTACGGACAACGTAGTGCGTATGATGAAACATTAGGCGGAACACACAAAATCGTGGGGGTCTACAAGCTTTCACGCTGCGCTGTATAGCACGCTCACAAAATAGCAGCGCGTGAAGCCGGGGTGTCGTTTTGCATCGGCAGACAGGGATCACCCTAGGGAGTCATGCAATCTACGTGCTGCAGGAACAAGGTCATCCTTATCTTTGAGTTTTGCCGCCATTGCTTGTCGTAGGTCTGGATGTGGTGCTGTGGATGTGATGTTGACAAGAGTGGCGCTTACGCTCGGGTGTGGCATCTGGCAGCGAAAGCCACTATAAAAATACGGGCTATCCGTAGACAAGCGCGCTCGCAACACAATCTCGGACACGCGGCACCTGCGCGCCACGATTTGAATTTTACGGATTTCTCGTGTGATACACCCCTCATTTCCAATGTGACCGGGGCATCATGCGAGGTCGAGCCAACCATTGTGTGATGATGACAGGGCATTCTTCGCCTGCATCTGCCGGGTTCCGTCAACGGCTTGGGCAACCTCTGTCCGGATGGTTTTGGCTTCTACGCTGATTTTTGGCTTTGGCTATGGTGTTGAGAGCTTCAATCAACAACGGGTACGAAGTGGCGCTGTCGAACTCTGGGCACGGGCGTGTGATACGTCAGAATCAACTTCGCAGGGGCGGTTCAGGGCGCTCACCGCCCGGCCCGCGTACCACTCCTTGCGCAATGCCACGGTGCCCTCTCTGACCACTCTCCACCATAAACCTGGCCTCAATTGCGCTGCCAAAAAGATACCCCGGAAGCTTTTGTTCTCTACAGCTACTTGACTACGCGCCTTTCCTTCTATAACCATGAGCCTTCAGGTCCCGTTCAGGAACAGGGGAGGCCACCCGCCCTCCACCAAGGCTGTCATTCTGGTACGTGAGCTCTCGACTACACCATGGCATGGCTCTCACTAACATGGCGCAGGTTGGCGGCCCGTCCAGAGGCACGCGCTTCAGGCCATTGTCGCTCGACGTCCCCAAGGTACTTTCCACGGCCTAGCGACACCGATTGGATCGCTGACATCCACAGCCCCTCTTTGACGTCGCCGGCCACCCCATCATAGAACACTGCTTCCGCGCCATTACCAAGGTCCCCGAGATCAAGGAGGTCTTCATCGTCGGCTACTACGACGAGTCCGTCTTCCGCGACTTCATCAAGGAGACCGCCAACACCTTCCCGCACATCAAGCTGCACTACCTGCGCGAGTACCAGGCTCTGGGTACGGCTGGCGGTCTCTACCACTTCCGTGATGCCATTCTCAAGGGCCACCCGGACCGCTTCTTCGTCCTCAATGCCGATGTCTGCTGCTCATTCCCGCTGAATGAGATGCTGAAGCTGTTTGAGGAGAAGGACGCGGAGGCCGTCATCCTTGGTACGAGAGTCGGCCAGGACGCGGCAACAAACTTTGGATGCATTGTCTCGGATGCGCACACTAAGCGGGTGCTGCACTACGTCGAGAAGCCCGAAGGCCACATCTCCAACCTGATCAACTGCGGTGTCTACCTCTTCTCCACCGAAGCCATCTTCCCCTCCATCCGCTCCGCAATCAAGCGCCGCACCGAGCGCCCGCGCCTTCTCTCGTATCCTTCGTCGGAAAACCTCGAGTCGTCATACATTCAGCAGGAGGATGAGGAGGATGAGGGCGAGACGCAGGTGATCAGGCTGGAGCAGGACATCCTGTCCGATCTGGCAGACACCAGGTCATTCTTCGTCCTCGAGACGAAGGACTTCTGGCGGCAGATCAAGACGGCCGGCTCCGCGGTCCCGGCCAACGCGCTGTACCTGCAGAAGGCCTGGCAATCCGGCTCCGAAGAGCTCGCCCAGCCCTCCGCCAACATCATCCCCCCTGTCTTCATCCACCCGTCTGCGCACGTCGACCCTACGGCCAAGCTGGGCCCCAACGTCTCCGTTGGCCCCCGCGCGCACATTGGTGCCGGCGCCCGCATCAAGGAGTCTATCGTCCTCGAGGACGCCGTCGTCAAGCACGACGCTTGCGTGCTTTACACGATTGTTGGGTGGAGCAGCAAGGTTGGCGCATGGGCGCGCGTGGAGGGTACGCCTCTGCCGCACACGAGCCACAGCACTAGCATTGTCAAGAACGGCGTCAAGGTCCAGAGCATCACGATCTTGGCGAAGGAGTGCGCCGTTGGAGATGAAGTCCGCGTGCAGAACTGCGTCTGCCTGCCAAACAAGGAGTTGAAGAAGGTCAGTTTACAAGCAGCACACTATCCCGCAAAGCCGCTAACAGATCATCGCAGGACGTCGCTAATGAGGTTATCATGTGAGGTGCGATACGCAAGGAAGGAGGCACAGGCAATATGGAGGCTCGAAAAGCAGTCATGTCACGGCTTCTGGCGTGTTAAAGCAGATGGTTCCAGCTCGTTGAGTTTTGAGTACGGCATCATGAATTACACTAATTAATGCCTGACTCGAGACCAATTTACAGTTTTCTAAGGCATTGCGTCCCTGCACATCACGATTCCCCGCATCCGTTCGTGCGGTCTCCACCCTCCGCACCCCCACCTCTGCCGCCCACCAAACCCTGTGACGTATCTCTTTAGCGCCCGCACAATCAACTCAGCCACACTTGGAATTCAGGCAGGCCAGAGTACTCGTATGGGACCGGATAAGCATATTGACATGTTTGAGGATGACAGTCGGCTACGGAAAGTAGCTGACGGTCTGTTTCTCAATGCATCAGCAGCATTAGGAATCTCCATCCAGTGTGCACGGTTATCCATCGAAGAGTCATCTCTGCAATCGCTATCAGTGTCTCCATCACCCGCCAACCAGATGGCCTTCTTGAGGCTCCACTCTCTGCCCGCCTGCTTGCCTCCATCCTTGTAAGCTCATTAACCCAGACCCGCAAAGCAACATAAATAATGCACGCAAGACCAAAAGCGACTTATCCCATATAACCACACACCGCCTCCCAACACAGCACCACGAACCACGGGTCCAACAACCCGGCCCCGTCGACGTCAGCGGCAACAACACCAACACCACAGCAACCTGCACCACCATCATCAGCACCACACCCACCCCCCACCCCACCTCACAATGCCACCCCCCACAACCCTCCCCACAATCGACATCTCGCCCTTCCTCCACTCCTCCTCCACCCCCGCCGCGCGCGCCGCCACCGCCGCAGCGCTCGCCCACGCCTGCGCCGCCTCCGGCTTCTTCTACCTGACAGGCCACGGCATCGCAGACAGCACGCTCGCGCACGTCGTCGAGCTCGCGCGGCGCTTCTTCCTCGAGAGCAGCGACGACGAAAAAGCAAGGATTGCGCGCCGCGGTGTTAGTGAGGGTGGGGACGGGGCGCGCGGCTATCAGCGCGTGGGCGAGAACGTTACTTTGGGGCGGAGGGACTGGCATGAGGCGGTGGATTTGTATCGTGAGTTTTGCGAGGGCGAGGAGGAGGGCTTTGGAGGTAAGGGTGGAGGTAAGGGAGGGGAAAGTAAAGTTGGGGAGGGGGGAGAGGATGGCTTGCTGAGGGGACGGAACTTGTGGCCTAGGCATCCGCCCGAGTTGAGGGATTTGCTGGAGGCGTATGTGGAAAGGGTGAAAGGGGTGGGGACGGCGGTTGTAAGGGCCATGGGATGCGCGTTGGGGGAGGGGCTGGAGGAGGTGTTTGTGCGGGAGACGGGGAAGAGTTTTTGGGTGTTAAGGATGGTGGGGTATCCGGGGTTGCCTGAGGAGGGGGCCGAGGACGATGACGGTGACGGCGAGGAGGAGGGGGAAAGGGACATGGGCAGGGGGGTCAGCTGTGGTGAACATACCGGTAGGCTTGCACCTTTACCACCACTACTACCACCATCACGTCCTAGCAAGAAACGCATAGTGAACTGCAAAAAACACCTGACATCCAATCACCAGACTACGGCTGCATAACCCTACTCCTCGCCGACGCCACCCCCAACGCCCTCCAAGTCCGCACCCGCGACGGAGCCTGGATTAGCGCAGACCCGGTGCCTGGCGCCTTCGTCGTCAATATCGGCGACATGATGGAGCGGTGGACGAACGGGTTATGGAAGAGCACCCCGCACCGCGTCGTCCATCGGGGCAGTGGCTACCGCGTCAGCGTGCCGTTTTTCTTTGAGCCGGACTTTGGCGCCAGGGTTAGGCCGCTGGAGAGGTGTGTCCAGCTTACTGGTGGCGTGGAGAGGTATTCTGAGGTGGCGTATGGTGAGTTTTTGATGCGGAAGATTAGGGGGAATTTCGTTTAGGATGAATCAACTCCCAACACCTTGTAGGTAGTTGCTTCGTAGGCAGCTGACGTCGTATTGTCAACAAGCAAAGCCCGAGTCGAGCGTGTGTTGAGTGGGGG
>NW_022983592.1:47447-53416 GCF_010093885.1 Aplosporella prunicola CBS 121167 | reverse complement strand
CTGAACCTCAGAAATATCAAACATCTTCTCTCAAGTACGGAATAGCGAATATTCCTTTACCACATCAAATTAGATTATTTTCTTTAGGTTTTTCTCAAACTCTTTCGGATTTTCTTATTCATCTCAGAAGCTTATTTCTTTTATCATGATGAGTATCAAATTGCCTATCATGAAGGGGGTGTGTCAGCCAGGATTACTCCGATAACTCTCGTTTATCAGCCTCATTATTTAGTTGTTACACAACAGCCTTACCCCTGCACTACTCATTTACCACTACTAAAGAGAAAACGTGTTCTTTTAGATAGCAGCATATATACCTCCATAGGTAACAGTAATCTAGAAGGACAAGCGGCGTCCAATTCCTCGCGCCCAGCTTCACAGGGGTGCATTGTGCTTTCTGGAATTTCATTAAAATTTTTATTAAATTAGAACATGATTTCCTTGAAGCAAAGCCCATCACGAAGCTTCACTCCAGATATGGTTAATATGCCTGACGAGACCACTTTCTCAAAGTCACCGCTCCTCGCCTCAGAAGTTCAGATAGTTCTACGTGTCGGCGAACGCAAATTCATCACTACTCGCGAAACCTTAGTGGCTGAAAGCATATTTTTCAGTTGTCTACTATCGGGACGTTGGGAAAACACTCTGTTAGACGGCTCCTACTTTATCGACGCAGACCCGAACCTCTTTGAGCATATCCTTCGTTACCTTCGCCGCGGGATTGCTCCGGTTTTCTATGATTCGGAAAAGGGACACGATTACGCGTTATATTCTGCTCTTCTCGAAGAGGCAAGATACTTCCAAATAGACCGACTCGAAGACTGGCTGGAGAGCAAGCGATACCTTAGCGCTGTCACCGCACGGTACTCAGCAACAGAGCTTGAGGGTGTGTGGAACCTTTCCACTGATACAGACGTCGACGTACAATACTATCCTACTTGGGGAATAAAAAAAACTTACATCTGTCCTCGGGGGATCTGCGTGCATAGAGGGAAGCCGGAATCTTGTGGAAGAGGCTGTAGGAGAGTACAAGGTGGTGAAGAGGACAAGTATGATGAGGAGCCAATTGTTAGGACACTGGTTATTAGGAGGTGGTTAACTTTTAATAGAGAGGCTTGCTTAGTATAGTACGAAATCTATTTACATCGTTCTCTTAATTTCTTTTAACTATTTATTCTACGGGAAAGGTTTGGAGCTACCAAACAGTGCAAGGATAAATCTAGGGCATTAATGCTTATGACTATCTAAACTTGTAGCCTTATATAGCAGTAGAGCTACGGAATAGATATAACGGAGGGCCTCTCCTACTAGGCTTTGGAATTACCTAGTAGGAAAGAAGTAACCGTAGAATTTACCTTGAAGAATAATTCTAGGAAGAATCAAGACGTTAGTTATACAAGAGATTTTATTAAAGGCTTGTGGCTAGTAATAAGTAAAAATACTAACTTAAGTTAACTACGAGAGTTCTAGCTACTTGCAAGAAAGTGTGGTTTATATATATATATTAGAAGTCTAGGTATTAACTAATGTCAACCATCACCACCATAACCATATTATCTCGCTTAGCACGAACCCTGTCATCACTTTGCTTTTTCAACATCATGCCATTCTCTCCTATTAGTGGAACGATAGTCACCTTTCTACCCAGGGAAGTCGTGTATTTAAGCAGACAGTTTCACTCAATTTAATGCGACAGCAGTGTCCAGCTTTCTCGCACTGTTCAACAACTAAAGACTTCTATATTAGGAACTTTTCCCTCCGGATAGAAGTTTCTACCCGTATTCTTTATATTCTAGATTGTTCTTTATTTATAAAAGATTACGTGGATAGAAGACTGCTTAGAAGTACCTTTATTCTACTACTTTCTATTATATTTCTACGCCGATATTTCTAGATCTATTGCGGATATATATACGCCTGTATATAGGTCTTCTTATAGAAACAAGGCCGTTCACTTCCAAGCCTCTTTTCTATAAAAGCCGACTTATCTAATAATATATATAAAGAGATGTTTCTGATCTGGGTTAGTGCCAAACCGATAGTCCGTACCTAACCGAATCCGGTAAGAGCTTCCTTAATTGAAAGGTCTCGACTCTAGATCTGTAACGATCTATTGGATTTTGTCTGTGGCTTTAGAGGTTAGATTCGCGAATATCTGGCGTGGCCTAACGAAAAGATTTACTTGATGGGTTTAAGCAAATCCAGTTAGTCCGTGCGGGTTAGATCTGGAGAAATCTAAGGTGGGTCCTCCGCACGTGATTGCGGGCACATCCTTTACGTGTGACATTTCCTTTAATATCTGTCGGCCAGAATTACTCCGATAACACACGTTTTCAGCCTTACCTCTTAGTTGTTACACAACAGCCTTACCCCTGCTCCACTCATTCATCTACTGCAAGGAAACAATAATCACAAAGAGAAAACGTGTTCTTGTAGATAGCAGGTTATATACCTCCTTAGGTAGCAGTAATCTAGAAGGACAAGCGGCGTCCAATTCCTCGCGCCCAGCTTCACATATAGTTTAGACAAAATAGTATTAATTAAACGGTAAGCGATATCCATTCTTTCCCGCGCCTCCTCAGCACTATACTATATATGCTTCGATTAAGAGGTGTGAAGGTGGCGCGAGGAATTGGATGCTTCTCTCCCCTAAATTACTACTACTTAAGGAGGTATATATGCTGCTATCTGAAGGACATGTTTGCTCTTTGATAGTAGTATTTCCTTTCAGTAGGTAAATGAGTCGTGTAAGGGGCTAAGGCTGTTGTATAATAATTAACTGTAAGGCTGAAACCGTGCATTATTAGAGTGACCCTGACTGTCATTAATATTAGCAATGAGATTACTATTACTAAGCTATTATAGTTTCTAAGGTGATGTGAAGAACTATTTATATACTTGTTTCGAGCCCTAGTAAGATATTCCGCTACCTCTACTATGGTGGAACTTAGGCGATCTCCTAGGCTAAAAACCCCAGCAGACAACCCAGCAAACCCACCTGGACCCGGGACTCCAAAAGCCCCAAGACGGAGTGGAGAGAAAGGAGTAATAAATAGCGATGATTCAGATACCTCGGTAGTGAGAACCCTACCTTCAAAAGGAAAAAGCAAGTCTCCTGAGCTAAATGATACAATGAGTCTAGATAGCGAAGAAAGCGTAGTTGGTAGCGACAAGCCAGCAACGGAAGAATTTATTGACAACACTCCAAAAACAAGAGAGAAATCAGTGAGCCTAAAAGCAAGAGCTACATATACATGTAATGTTCTCCGTAGTGACGGCAAAACTCCGTGTAAGAAAAAGACTAAAGGGGGCCCTGTAATCTGCATAGACTAGATGAGGTCAATGAAGTATCATATCAGAAACCAGCAGGGAAGCCAGAAAGAAACACAAATGCAAGTAAAGGACTAAAAGCCATGTATAAATGCGGTGGCCCTTGTATTAACGGGAGATCATGTAAGAAAAAGACTGCAGGAGGGCCCTGTTGGCTTCATGTACCAGAGAAAATGATGGCTAAAAGAAGATCCTTTCAGCAGTCGATAAAAGAATATGAAAGATTAGTAAACGCTATAGATGCCTGGCTGAATGAATGAGTGGCTTGCCAAAAAAGAGAGACGTCTATAATATAATCATATAGTGTCTCTAACTCCAAAGCATCTGGAAATCAAAGAAGCAATTTCATGGTATAGAACACTTTTGAACGCTTTTATTTTAATATTTTTTTTGCCGCATACTATAGATATTTAGTAATAATGGATCTATAACTATGATGTACTTTAACTATTTGTGAAGCTGGGCGCGAGGAATTGGACGCCGCTTGTCCCTCTAGATTACTACTACCTATGGGGGTATATATGCTGCTATCTAAAAGAACACGTTTTCTCTTTAAGATCCTTATTCCCTTGCAGTGGATAAACGTGTGGTGTAAGGGGTAAGGCTGTAGTGTAACAACTGACTGTAATAAGGCTGAAAAACCGAGAGTTATCGGAGTGATCCTGGCTGACAGACGTCTATTTTCGAGGGGGAGAGGCCTTCCGGGGGCCTCTTAGCTTTTCCGCAGCGCAGCTAACTCCGAAGAGGTAGAGACGTCCTGATATAGCTTTTAAGGCTTCCCGTTCTGATTCGAAGGCGAGGGTTATAGAGCCGGCCTTAGCTGTCTGCCGTTTTTCTTCGGAGGTTAGCCAGTACGGGTTACCGACGGGATTAAGACCTTTATTAAAGGTCTTTACTTCGTCCCGAACGAGCTCTGCGAAAGATTCTCGAGATTCGTTTAGGATGTCAGCGGTTGGGACTCCGTGTACGGCTATCTTAAACCAGCTGCGGTTCTTAACGGCCGTTGTAATAGGAAGAACCGAGTCAATAACTGCTTTATTGTCTACTAGGAATTTCGCAGAGAGGCCGTCAAATGCTGTGAGGATGAGATTTCCCCGAGGAGAGATCGTTGCGGCAGCGATTACAGTCTTTAGCTTCGGAAACTTAAACTGGAAGGCCTTGTTGAGAGCCTGTCTTAGCGAAAAGGACGATAGGTTTGAGAGCTGCGACTGCGTAGCTGGGTTTGCGTCTAGGCGGAACGAGGCTTGTTTGATAACCTTTGGTTTATCTGTAACGGCTAAGGATTTTGCCGTATTCTTGCGAGTAACCGTGGTCCATTTCTCAATACTCTTTCCAGCTATTTCCGCGAAGCTCGGTTGGCGAGGCTGCTCTAGAGGTGAGGGGGCGGTTGGAGCGGTTGAAGTGGGCTGGGTAGGTTGGGGAGGTTGTAAGCGTATAGAGTTCGTGTTGCTGAGTCTCTTGGCCTGGTTGGCTAGAGCCCTAGTAGAGTTCTCTAGGGAGTTAATTTGCGTCGAGAGGATGGATTTGGTCTTCGAGAGGAGGCCGGTCTCGGTGTATTCACGGAAGATAGTTGTAAGGTCTAGGATCCGTCGAGTTTCTTCCTCGTCTTCTTCTAGATTATCTGCTTGCAGTAGGCAGTCGAGGGCTCCGCTTAGAGCTTCTTTTGCTGTGGTAAAGCCTGGTCGGAATCGGGTTCGTCGGGTGTCGGTAGGGCGTCGAGTATACTGGATTGGAGAGTTGCCTACTACATCTATATTTCTCTTGCGCCTTTCTATAGGTTGCGGACTGGCATTTAGGGCGTTTATAGACTCTCTCGTAGGTCTAGGGGTTTGGGTTGGGGTTGTCGGTTCGTTTTCCATATCGATATCTCCGTCACTTGAATCGGGGATAGGCGAGGATAGTAGGATCCTCCTACGCGTAGGCTCCGAGGAATTCAATTCTTCCTGGGGGTTTCCTAGGGTGTTATCCCCCATCTCGGGACGGGTTCTCCTAGTGGTTCGTGCGTTGGAGAAAATCGAAAATCCAGAAAGGAGTCTGGGGAGGGTTTTTGCCTAGGGCTAACGCTACAGCCAAGGCCTGCGGCCCGGTGCGAACTAATTTAGGGAATGTGTAGGCTGTGCTGATTCGATTGGTAGTGCTTTCGAGGCGTAGGGAGCGCTAATAGTGGCGTTCCCTTAGGTGCAAAAGGTGTAACAAAGTTGCATTGCGTACGTGGATTCCAGAGTAGAGACGACATCAACCAGTAAAACCCTATCTTATTCCCATTCTTCTACCTTTTCTTTGTCCTATCTCTGTTCCCTTTTCTCCTTATACTCTCAGATTGAATCACTAGTGTAAATTCCTAGCGTATTCCTTTGAATAGTCTGTAGCCTGCATATCGCTTAGGGCGATGGGTCAAGGTAAATGAATACAACTTAACTCAACTCAACTCAACTCAACTCAAATATATAGGTTAGACTGGATTGGGGTATATAGGTTAGTCCCCGATTCTAAAAGAACGTTAAACACAAATAAATAAATAAATATATAAAAATTCGTTACCGTAATCGCAAAGTACCTAGTCCTCAACAATCTAGCTAAGAAGGAGCTTAACGATTTCCAGGTGACCGCTATTAGCGGCAGAGTTCAACGGGGTCATG
>NW_022983592.1:24812-43571 GCF_010093885.1 Aplosporella prunicola CBS 121167 | reverse complement strand
AAGAAGCAGCGTAGAGAGCATTGCCGTACTTGCCGCCCTGCGCGTTGACGTCGGTACCCTTGTTGAGCAAAATATAGACGATAGATTCATTCCCCTTTCCGGATTCTCGCTCTAAGATATCTTTAAAATTCCCAGTATCCACTTTAATACGAGGATCGGCTTTCGATTCTAGAAGCATTTTAGAAATGATTTCGTGTCCCAAAACTTTGGCAGCTTCTAGCGGACTCGTAAAAGCTCCCCCATGGATATTTGGATCAGCGCCTTTGGAGAGCAATAATTTAACAATACTCTCGTGGCCTGCAGCCGATCCAGCCTCGAGTGCGCTAATGTCTCGATAATTTCCCTGCACATTGACATCGACACCGCTTTTAATCATTTGTTCGGCAATATTTTGCATACCATGAACAACTGCCTAATGGAGGATGTTCTCGTGATCTGAAGATTCTGTTGCCTTCACTCGACTTTTCTGCAGTATGATATGCGCTGCCTTTTCGTGGCCATGTCGAACTGCCCACCATAAAGCTGTTCTTCCCTTATCATCTTTGAGTTCAGCATTCACTCTCTGGTCCTTAAGGAGCATTTCTAGAATGGTGAGGTGGTTTTTCTCTGCGGCATAGGAAAGCGCGGTGCGATTTTGCTTGTCTGCAGCGTCAGGAAATGAATCCTTGTCTAAGAGGAAGCTGAAAGTGTTTTGATCTCCGTTTGCTGCAGCATAAGATAGTGGAGTACGATCGAGCACATCTCTTTGTCCTACTGATGAACCGTTTTCGACAAGATTCTGGACAATAGAGTACCAGCCCCACTTCGCAGCGTATGAGAGTGTCATCTCCTGGGAGTTATCACCCGCTTTTCTTACACTGCTAAGGTGGTACAGGGTTTCCGTTAAGTTACGAGACTTGACAGCTTCGTCAAGCGTGATACTGGAAATGGTGGGCGTGGGCTGGCTGCCAAGCAACTGCATTTCCAGTTTTTCTGTCGTTTCTGCCATGCCATGACTACGTGTGTGTGCTAACATAGCTCTCCTATAGCAGCGTAGCGCATCGGCAAGAAGAACTTTGGCCTCAGCCGATGTTTCCATGGTGAGTTTGTATTGCATCAGCCGAGAAACGTGACGGTCCAAAAGCGACAATATCCTCTTGATTCCAGGACTGGCAGAGCTACTGGAAAGGGATTCTTTTCGGTAGTATTCGCAAAGGTGAAGCAGGGAGAGACGGTACTCGTTCAAGTTTTCTCTAATGGGTGTTTTCAGCTCCTTTGGTTCGGACTGACCATCTGGAGTTGCAAAGTGCGCAATCACCTAAAGGAGTAACTTCTCCGCTTTTCTCCATTTTTTCGCTTCGATCAGTCGTTCGGCTTCAGACCTGACATTGGAAAGCGCATCCGCGGCTATTGGTAGTAGGTCGTGCCGTTTCAGGGCTGGTAATATGCAACTGAATGCGTCTCCTGTGGATCCCAGCCGGCTGCTGGTGAATGCTTCTAAAATCGACGAGATGTTGTTGTTCACTTGATGAAGGGTTGCCGGTTCAATCAATGTTTTGCCTCCAATATTCTCGACCATACGTAAAGCTGCCACCAGAAATAGCACATAAATATCCTGAGCGCAAGCATTGACGAGCGAATTCGTAGTTGAAATTTCCAGCACCTCAAATTTGTCTTGAAAAGGATGATCTGCGGGAAAAATGTACCATCCGAAACGCCGCTGTCCACTGTAGTTCGGATTTTCGAGTGGATTATACAACTTTATTTGTGTTGAATTGTGCTTCCAATAGGAAGGAGCTGCCTATGTGGACTCTCTGATAGTGTTGTCCCCATTCCTCCACCATAGGTCGAAGTCGACCTGGTCATTTTTGTCCAGAGAAAGAAGTCGGCTGATATCTTCAGTTCTCTGCCTCTTTCGGCATTTCAAAGACCAAAGCCAAAGCCCGAGGGCTGCCTCGATCTCCGAAATGTTTGCTCGCCAAATGTTCTCCCGCACCCCAGACTTGGATTTCTCACGCTTTAGTGACAAGTAAACGAGGCAATCTTCTGTTTTATCGTCCGAGTAAGTCAAACAAGGAAGAGGCCAAAAGAGAAAATCGGCTTCGTTCCATTCTTCAGAAAGTACAACGGGAGTGGCAGATCTTTCGTCGAAAAGAATTTGTGTAGTCTTTTCCACCGCCTGAGCCACGGCTCTGGCAAGATGGCGTACCGCAATTTGATGGTCATCCTAAGCACTACTTCCTTGAGCCTGGTCTAAGCTGAGTCTAGTCAACTCTCCAAGTCGGGCCCTGAAATAGAAGTGTCTTGTAGCAGTCTTTAGTGGTAAGTTCGGTCGCTTGCTTAAGATTCCCTTTTTATGCTCCTTTTGTAATTCTTCTTGCAGTATAGGAGAAGGCGAAATATACCACTCCAAGGAATCTCTCTGATTGCTAGGATTCATATTGTGTCCTTTCAGCCACAAAGCGAGCTGGTCCAGCTCATGGCCCTCGTAAGTGTCTGGCTGGTCTGAGTTGGTGTCGAAATGATTTTCATCTTTCTTTAACCGTTCCGTACGAAGGACTGCTCGAATAAGGCTCATCAAGAGTGTGGCACCCAATTGCGCTACTGCAACAGATGAGTGACAAGCTCTTAGACCGAGGAACTGCAGTATAAATCCAACCATTGTGATTGACACTAAGATCCAGACAAGAACCCTACTAGTGTTATTGTTCTTCTTCCAAGAAGTTGTATAGCGGTCGATATTGCCGGTGTATGCAAATGAATCAAAGACTTGATCACCGACGTGTTGATTTCCTGGCTGTACCCAGTAGATTGCCGTTTTTCGATCCTCAGCTCGAGCCGGCGTTCTGGTAAAAACTCTCTCACCCGTGCTTTTCTCAATAAGAAAGGCACATAAGGCCATCCCAGTACAGAGTAATAGAGTTCCAGCCAATGTCATTGGGACAGCGTAGTAATCTTCTAAGCCTTTCCTTAGCCAGTGAAGGGTGTATCGCGCGATCACAGCCCAGAGTAATATAGCACACTGCAAAACTACCCCCAAGGCTGCAGCAAGAATAAAAAACACTCGGTTTCGAGGTTTAATCCCTACATTGAGAGAGAGGTTCGGATTAGGAGCGAAATTTGCCTCTGTCTCTGATTTTTGGTTCTCTTGATCTGATGCCTTGGTGCTTCCAGAGTTGCTCCACTCATCGCCTTCACTTAGGTTGTTGAAGTATTCTTTGGAGGTATGAATCCCTGCAGTTGGTCCTTTGTCTCCTTCTTTCTTTGGAACAAAATGACCTGGAGACGGCGTAGTGACGTGAACGAATTCGAGAAGTTTTGGTCGACCAAACACACGGGCTATACCACCGTTGTTGTACAGCTCACAGACGTCGCGACTTGTAGATGAACAAAGCTCAGCTTCGGCGCTTCCTCCGCCTTCTTGTGCTCGCCCGATGAACGCTCGAAGAGACGGCGAGCCACAGACACGGATAGCCGATACAACGGCCGTAATAATCCCAAGAGGGCATGAGGCAAAGATAGTGATGTCGTATGAGTCCAGACACTCGCTAAGATACTGCTTCGTTGGCGTCTCACCAAAGAGAGCGATGAGAGGGCCGAGATCGGTCGCAAGGTTGTTTGAGAAGTCGTCCCACCAGTCGCTCATTGTATGTCGAATGAGAGGAAATTGAATAAAAGAAGAGCGGAGTGGGTATTTCTCAATTTTTTGTTTTGGGGTAATTGGTAGGAAGGGCAGGATGTGATTGGAGAAGGCTAGGTCCTAGCAGACGCCAGCTACTTATAGAGGAGGCGGGGTAGATAGGGCCTGAAGTTAGAGTCGACGTCCGTGCGCAGCTACGACAGTAGCATTAGTGGACGTGAATGGATCGGGTTCTACCTGCATATGAATTATCGTGGGCAATCTTTGTACTACCGTACAGCAGGCTATCTTTAGCGGCAGCGGAAAGACGCACATGCGTGACGCTTGGCTCTGAAAACATGGTACGGTTTTGCCAGGGTTGAAAAAGTAATTTGTGAAGCCCGAGCTGCCCGTGCGTGGACTTGGATTGCAGCCTGGGCGCGAATTCCCAGTTTTTGGTTATACGTGGTTATGGGCTCCCCAAAGACAAGGCTGGAAGAGTAACCAGTGGCGTCGTAAGCTGCGTAGTTGTGAACCCGTAAGGTTGTACGGCGTGGAAAGATCGGATTGAACGACCTGCAATGCCTTGATTTAGGCAGGTGTGAGGTGAAGGAGTGGGAGACGTGGGAAGGCGTCCGGATTACGACAATGAAACACGACGGCCCAGCTCGTATCCCGATAATTATATTACATTCTGCCATGCACAACATCTTGCAAACGCCGATTGGCAAGAACCGAAGGCGCATGCGAGTAGCAATCAGCATTGTGCATTTGTGCTCTTGACCAGACAATCCTCGTAGCATAAGTGAAACTTGTGGTATGCAGTGCGTGCAAAAGAGACTCGTGGGACACAAGACATATCGAAAGAGGCATCGAAAAGAGCCATGGCCACATAGGTAGAAGCTTGCGGTTCGGATGATAGGGCGGATATACTTTTCTAACTTGAGGCCCGAATTTAAGCGTGAGTAAGGTAACATGTAAAGGCTTTAAGCATCAGGGTAGTACTAGAGAGGGTATGGGCAGATCGGACTAGAATCCGGCGTCTGTGTCTAGTTGCTAAGTCGTAAGTCATTGCCTCCGCAAGTACCTAGATAAGCGTGTGCTTTTTGTGGTAATAACATTTCTTGCTCTATAGCATTACCATTTCATCTGATGCACTTAAACCCTGTAGTTCTTGTGGAAACTAGTTCTGTTCATTCAAGTTGGGTCTTACTGAATAGATGAAGAAAAGTTTTAGACCCAGCGTCTAGGCGGTGTCTTTGTTCTGCGCGTATGAAATTACTCTTTCCGTGTAAGGTTAGGCTTAATCTGTCGAGGGACGTAATTGTCGATGCTTGTGGCAGTTCAGATACTGCTGTCGGAGGTTGTGGTAGTTATTGGGCTGAGTATCTAGTATGTAGTTGACGGATTCGTCGCCGGTGGTGGCATAAGACGCAGCTCTGTCTTCGGTGTCGATGAAGCAGGCAGGGCACGAAGAGATAGATTTTCTAAAGAATGATTAAGGAAAGGCGGTTGATAGAGCTGAGATGAATGGAAGGTTTTCGAGGTTAGCCGCCAGTCAAACTCACGTGAGATTTGGGTTGACGATGGTGAAACTCGCCTCTACCCTCTTCCGTCACCGACCACCGTCCGCCTCTGTGAGCGACTTCGCACTAGGCTGGCAAAGCAACACTTTCCGAAGCAATAATTACTAAATACAAGCCCTGCAAGAGTAGGTCGACCTCTGCGCGCATTCTTGACTCTAAAACGCCGGCGCCGCACCAGCTCACGTCCACTACGGCTCCTCCATCGCGCCGACCATCGCATCCAGCTCATTCCCGGGCGCGTTAAGCCTCGTATCTTACAATTCCACGATTGCGTACACCCCCCGCATCCTCTCCTGCCTCCAGAGACGCCCTTCGCCACGCTATGTCAACGCCAAACCCGCCGCTCCAAGCTTAAATGCCCCAAGCTCGACCACTCTCGCTCGACGATTCTTTTTGTTCCCCAGCTCTAAAAAATAGTGGCACAAGGAAGCATTTACTATCCGGGTGTTAAGCTCTTACAGGCGGCTCGGAGTGTTGCTGCGGTGATGGCGCATATTTCAGGCCCTGGATGACTCCGGGCACTGGCTGAGCGCGTGGTGCTGCACCTCACCGACCTTGCCTGGAAAGGACCTCCCGTTACCACACCTTTGCTTTTATGCTATAAATCTCAAGCGACACGGCTGATGTTGATGACTGGATTATCGCATTCGCGGGTGACGGGTTGATCGGATCCGTTGTCTTTGAATTTAGTAGGATTTGCATTATGGTTCTTCAGCCCAGGTTTTGCGGTGTATGAGAGAAAACCCATAGTAGATGTTGCAACATAGAATATACACATGTTCGTTTTCGGATTCGAGGACTTTCTTTACTGGAAGCAGATGGACGATTGTTGTTGTGGTTGGTAAAAATGGAATTTTGCGGAAAAGCTGAACTCCTCCGGGTAGCTCTGCCGCCCTCAAATGGTTGGTAAGGAAAGCGATCGGTTGCGCTGCTATAATGGCCAACACTCAGCAAGCAACTAAAGCTGTTTCCCAGGCCAATAACCGAGGCACTTGGAAGCCTACTACTGGCTTCTATAATACCCGCATGCTTATGGTTGTGCCGTGACGTGTTTTGAGGATCAATTCAGGCCTAAATTTCTACATGAACCGATTACTTAACATAACTGCATCAGTGTTTCCATCCAGCCTGCAGAGGAAGCCTTGTATAAGCATAAGCAGTTACTTGTTATCTGCGTGGCGGCGCATATGCAGAAGCAGCAGGACGTTTCTCGCAAATAATCACTGTAAAAACGGATTGATTGCTTCATGATAAATTAAATCAAACGGGAGCAAACTTTGGCCATGCGCATTGCAGATAAAGACGGACTTATGGAAGCAATCGGAAATTGTTTTCTGTTAAGAAAAGCATGTTAGGTGGGTGTTAAAGCAAGAAGGGTTTTTATAAAAGTACCCACTTCTCCACCCGAAAGCATTCCTTCTCCCAACCACTTTCCCAAACCCGTTTTGTTCGCATTGGATCGCGACTCGTAACTCTACCTTTCGTTCACCGCGAACACCGGCTATGGCCCCAAGCCACCCATTCCCCACTCCGCCAGTCCTATCGTCTCCAAGCCAGGAACCCACCGCTCACGAGCAGTACCAGGACCAATAGGACCAGCATCAAACGTTGCAGGACCACCATACCATGTCTTCAGTCGCCGATCCCCAAGACATCCGCGCCGCAATTAACACTATACCTACCTAAAACATCCCGAAGGCGGACGCAAGCGTGAATATAAACAGTTCCCACCAACGCACGGCTTCCAGCCAGTAGCAGCCAGATTCAACTACTTAGAGCCATGAACAGGTCTCTTCTCTCTAGGAATAGCAACAGGAGCAGCAATTCGAGTACACCACGCCGTCCATCGATATCCGCGCTGGGATAAACACTTTACCCACACCGGGCGCTCAGTTCCAGATAATCCGCATACCCGTAACCGCCGCGGCGCGATTGTAGAACTTCTACGGGACGAGTATGAAGAGGCGGCGCGCAAGCATATGGAGTTAGAGTCGCGTGCAAGGGACGATATAGCTGCTGGCGAAGTTAAACAAGTAGAAAATTCTTTCGGAAAGGTTGCGGTCGGCCAAAAGATACTCTTGCCCCTAAAAGATATAAAGCACTAGGCCGATGTGAAGGATTGGCCTAGGAACTCGTCGTAGTATTCGAGCATGAGTACGCCAAGCTCATCGGTGAGCTGGCCGCCAGTTCCGTAAGTACTTGCTTAAATACTTATACATGTGGAGTATTCAGCGGCTGATAAAGTAGTCGTCGTTGCAGCGGTAACGATAGCGACGGCACTGGCGATGAGAATAATGGTGAGGCTTCTGTTAGGGGGAAGGTTTTAGTGAAGGACGAAGCTTCTGCGAAGGAAGAGTGTAAAGGAAGAGACTTTGAAGGAGCCTTGGTGAAGGATGAACATTCTATCAAGGACACCAAGGGCGAACCTGACTACAAGGGAAAAGGTAAGTTAATAGGCCATACTCAAGACATTTTCAAACGTGAAGTTGACAAGATGATATAGACCACCTTCCCCAAAGGCGTAGCGCGTTAACCCCGGATGATGCGTCGGGATCACTAATAGAGGCGGACGAAAGAGCTCTGAGAACATGGCGGTTCGTGACGGGCTGAGAGTGGGATGGTGCGAGAGGCATATTGAGTGTATTGAAGTAAAGTTAGATTCCCAGACTCGAGAGACGAGGCGTCGATGATCCGGTTACAGAGTTGGAGCCGAATAGAAAAAGCGGAGAGGCGACAGTATTTATCGGGGCATGGAGAACTAGGCTTTACAAACAGCAAGCTTGGCGAAACTCTCCAGTACAAGACTCGAATGGATCAGGATTTGGTCAAAAGGAAGGGAAAGCAAACTGGATAGTATTTTACAACCAGACAGGTGGACGAAAGCAACACAAACACCTTAGGTACAGTACAGCCTAAACCGAAGACCCCATGGCCAGGCTCTTACTGTTTCAAATCACGAACCGACCCACCTAAAGACGATGAAAAGACCATCACATTACAAGCCACAAGGTCAGTTAAGAATCTTCCAAGCCATGTACGGGTTCAGCACTCTCAGCAGCTTATATCGCACGTCCAGGATCGTCCACATCTATGCCAAGATCTTCCCCAATGAGGCGGATCTCGCTGTTGCACGTCCTTCTTAAACAGAACTTCAGAAGTTAAGCAGATGGGCAACGGTCACAAACGGGCTCGTTGCAGTCGCTAGGCGAGGGAGGACAGGTTTGGATACAGGCAAGCCAGTAGCCCAGGCAGCTGCGCAGAAATGCGCATGCTGCGGTGAACCTGACGTCAGGTCCTGACGTCCGGTACTCATTCGCGCTGGCCACATGCGCAGTTACGCACTGGTTCAAACCGTCACAGCACTGCAAGCCGCACGCGGTTTAAGCGTTCGATGGGATGAGCCGGACTATGCACGTAAACATGAATTGGCCACTCATCCAGACAGGCAGGCGGGGCCATTTCCTACAGACGACGGTGTAGGAGGCGAGGTAGGGAATATGAAGAAGTCGTAGTCACAGCGGGCAGCCTGGTCCACGGTGTGGTTCCAGGGAGTCCTGCTCCAATTACTCTACCAGTTCATGAGCGGGAATGTCGCCAGGTAAGGAGGGTCTGAGAAGCAGGGTCGAGAGATGGTAATGTCGTGTCGCTGGAGCTAATTTTCGACGGGGCGTGTGTACAGATGGGAAGGTGACAGAGGCGTAAGTCATGCAGCAGTGACGTTGCGGTGCTCATTTTGCGAGCCATTTGATCTTTGGTACAGCGGGCAGCGTGTTCTGTTGCTGCTAGATGTTGTTAACATTTGCGGGCCTGGCCTTTAGCCTTTCTTTTGCCAGAGCCCGTCTGGCCGACACAACCAGCTGTGGAAGACGTAGCAGCAGGGGCGGCACTGCCAGAAACAGCACCAGCAGGTCTTTCGGCAGTCACTCTCCAGGCCCAAAAGCCACAGTCACCTGCACAGCAATCTCCCCGCCTTCCCGGCCAGCTCCACGCGATCGGCGCAGAGACCGGTCGGCTCCCCTACCTCGCACCGCCGGCGTTGTGTCTGACGTAGCAAGCCCAAATTGCAAACCAGTATCTTGAAATATCGTTCCCCGCCCATCCAAGTTTGATATACGTCGTCGTCAAGCACCTTTTACAATGGCTGCATGTACCGAAGCTAAATGATCCGGTATTCACGAAGCGGCGCAGCTTGCAGGTCTCAGGGACGCGAAGCTGTCAATATCTGATTAGTAAGCGTTCAATTCGCATTCCATCTCGGCAACAGAGCCCCGGTCTGCCTCGAATCGATTGTAGCTGCAGATCGTGGGGCTAGTAAGGGAAGAGGGACGTAGCAAGATGGTGGGCGCGGATAGTCGGTGATGCTGCGGACACCTATCCACACAGCGCTTGCGGGGGATCGGCATGGGTCACGCCTCCAGCCGCACGAGCCGCTACCGCCATCCATCAATCGATTGTTGACCCTCCACCATCCACCTTCACGAGAGCGTACGCGACCTCATGCTCGCCCACGGCCGCCGCTAGCTGCTGCTCGACGATGGCCGCGCCCACGCCGCCGAGCTCGTCTCCGCTGTTTCGCACGCCCGAGTCCGCCGCATCCAAGGCCGCTCAACCTCTTCCGCGACCGTCGCTCCCGCTGTCGCCCAGCTCGCCCGGCGACGACTTCGACCCAGCCAAACCTCAGTCTGTCTCCATCTCAAAACTCGTCGGTATATTCAAGGAGATACGGCAGGGTTTGTGGAAGCATCCGTCGCCGGGCTGGGCCAAATACCGCGTCTCGGTCGAGGCGTATCTCGAGCTGCTACAGCGCATCGCCAACGATCGCGACGACTCCTTCGTTGGCTGGTTCAACGACAAGGCTCGCTACGACTATAACAGCGCCAAGGAGGAACTCATTCTTCGCATAGCCCCTACCCCTCTCCATGACTGCTTCTGCGCTTTCGTGGTCAAGCGGATCGAGGATAAACTGGCTGCCCTAACCGCCCAACACCCTGTGGAGCTAGGCCCCGCACTCGTAGGAGTGCGTCCTTGCAGCACCGCCCGCGTCCGCTTTGACGCCTCCGACACGGACACGGACACCGACGAACTCAACCCCGACGCCGACCCATTCACATCACCCTCACCCGCCTCATCGCCGACGTCGAGTCCAGACCAAAAGTCCCCAGACAATCAGTTCCAGCACAACCTGGCACACTGGCCATCCATCGTCTTTAAGGTTGCCTACAGCCAGAAGGCCGAGGACCTTCCCAAGGTCGCCGACGACTACATCTGCCTAACGGGCGGCAACATCAGTGCCGTCGTCGGGTTGAAGGTCGACTACACGCCTCCCCGGGAAAAGGCACAGGCACGCGGCATAAAGGCGCTAAAACCTCCGTCGAAGCAGGGACACGTTATTATGTGGCGCCTCCAGGAGTTCACAGAGACGTCCAATGGCGAGGAAATCCCCTACAAGGAGGTGACTGCAGTAACAGAAGAAGTACGCTTCCCTTCCCACTCTTCCTTCCACGTACGTCTTTCAAACTCCGAACTAACAAATTACTCACAGATCTTCCGTACCGCCACCGGCCGGTGCATTCCCGGCACCCTCAGCCTCCCACTCACCGACTTCCTCCCCCCAGTCGTCCTCGATGTCTACCCACAAGCGCGCGCCCTCACAGAAACGACTACCGTCGACATCACACACGCGGAGCTCTGCGCGGAGCTCGCCGACGCAGAGGCGAGAGACAGGGTCAGAGCTCGTGGAAACGGGTTGAAGGCAGACGCGGACCCACTGATTCGGAAGCGGAAGCCGGAGGAGGTCGACGGGAGGGAGAAGAGGAAGAATGTAAGGGTGGAGAGGGCGGATAAGCCGTATAGGGGGAGGGCTTGAGGCTAGGAAGGTGGTGGTTATTCTTTAGAGTTGGATAGGACGAGTACTTGTGTTTTAAATACCCCGGGCTTGGTTTTATACCCATGTTTTATACCCATAACTAGTCGTTCTAAAGCAGAGGCAACCAAGAAGCGTTTAAACAAGTATCGCGAGGCCAGCGAGGCCGAGGATACCGAGGACATGCGTCTCACTTCGCTTATGAACCTTGCTTGTGGCTGTAGTGACAGGTGGAAAGGCCGCATGAGAAAAACATATTCCCGAAGCTTCAACAAGCAACACGCAACGACGTGAGCTGTAATGGCATAAGTGTTCCATTCGTGAGCTGCGTAGAGATGAGCAAGGACATGATGGCACGGGCCTAAGCAGCGAGCCAGGTCGAAGGCGTGGGCGTGACTTACAGTTCGAGCCGTACCTCGCCATGCGCCGACGAAGATCACGCGAAAGGCTTATCTAGTTCTGAAAGGATGATGTGGTCTTGCGATTATCTGATTTGAATAAGGCACCTGTGAAGCCGCGAGGCGCGTGGGCGTAACTTGACTAAGGCTTGACTTGGGCGGAAGTGTAGGCGATTCGAAAGCTTAGTCTGTACTCAAAAATGCGAGATGCCCGCTGTCAAGCACGGTAAAGGCGTAAATGGCATCGACAGTTATCGCAAGTTTCGCGTTGGAAAGATAGCTGTGGTTGTCAGGATTTGAACGAGCTACCTCTTGAGGAGCTGTGAGTGCACGGGTACCTATGAATCGGCAATGCCGCGGTGAGGCGAAAGTGCGGGCAGTTTAAGCATTCTCTGGTTTCACTCTGAGGTAGTTGCCTGATGCCTAAGAGGAATTTCAAGAGTAGATAATCAGATACGTCTGAAGCGCGAGCAGTTGAGAGCTTGGGCTGGTGGGAGCGCAGGCAGGAGGGGAGGACATCGTGAACTTGCGTCTCTCGGTCTTTGCGTTATACGCTGTACATGTGGTGACAGCAGAGAAAAAGGCATGTTGAGAGATGGACCTCTAAAGTTTCAACAAGGTACAACGACGTGAGTTACAACGGCGTGAAAGGTGCTTTTGAGATAGCCTATATCCGTAGCACGCAGGTAAGTATGCTTCTGACGAGCTGCTTACTTCTTTCCGGGTGTGACGATGACCGTGGACCAGGCCGATTAACCCGCTCGCTCGCGTTACCACGCCCCTTCCTGATCCTTTAATCTCTACTGCCTTAGTGAAGCCCTTCCCTTTGGCCCCTTCCTTTCCGCCCAACTATCCGTTACACCGAGCTAATGCCTCGACTGGCACAGGCACGAAAATGGCAGTAGAGCCAGGCGCACTCCGCACGCTTCTGCGGGACAGCAGCGCGCGGCAACGGAACGTAACGACGGCGGCGCGGCGCGCGCTCTTTGTGAAGGCAAAGGGGAGGGGCAGCAGTGAGCTACCGGGGGTTAGTTTCTGGAGGGCACGGCGGCGGGGGGACCCGGTGTTTTTTGGTTGGTTGGCTGGTAGTGATCGATTGGACGCGTTGGGGCGTGCGTGCGTGCGTGCGGCGCGGCGCGGTGCGGGAGATGCGTGAGTGGTGCGTGTGTGTGGTGCGCGATGATGTTGCACTGACGTGTAGAGTGGGCTAGGGTTGGGCTTAGGTTGCTTGGTTTGGGTTGGGAGTGCGTGGTGGTTGTCGAGTGTGAGTTTGGTGCTGGGTAGGGCAGGGGCGGTGGTTGTGTGTTGGGGATTGTGGCACGGAGAAGCTGTCTCGTATGGGGATGGGCTGGGTAGTCGGGTCGGGAGGTATTTGCAACAGAGTATTGGAGTCGAAGAAACTAAACTACCTAAAGATTTCGTCCGACCCCTTGAGATCTGGGATCGGATGAATGACGGTGTAGATGATACCACGGCTACACAATGTTTTTGGCTCTTCTACAAGATCGGAAGCCCTGACGCGCTCTCCTTGCTTAAGGAAGTCTTTAGCAGGTTTAGGGCCGGGGGAAAACGGCTAAACCAAGGTCCTGCAACCGTTGTTGGCGCAACAATAAGAGAACTCGACTTGCTCGACAGGAAAGACCTTGAGACGATAATAATCCGTCGTTATCGTCTCGCTTAACTCGTATAACACCGTAAGGATGCGGAGGAGAGTTACAAAAGCCAGAGATTAATGCAGAGCCGCGACTATGGTCTATCCACGCGCTACAGCACACGATCTCTAGAAACCCTTTTGGCTGAAGCTTTCCCTGGCATTAAAAAAGACGAAAATCCTGAAAAGTATATAAAAGACTATAAATCTCTTTAGAACAGGATCAGCGACGGACATAATTGGTATCTGTTAGCACAAAAGTTCGGTTACGGTATACTTGCCTTAGTGCCTATTTTAAAGGGTTTTACTGACCACAAGTAAGTATATTTGTAGGTTTAGCCGTCTCGATACTTATAAAGTGCAACAGAACCTAGAGGTTGAACGATGCAGTCTTTAAAAGGTTGATATATCTTCTAGAGCAACATCGTGGGGAGTTCCTTCACCAACTTAGCAACTTAATTGGTACTTATTTTAGAAAAATTGTCTACAACGAGGAACTGGGTCGGACGTCGCCTTTCGAGAATGAAGACTGTAGAATTTTCGATACGGACTCTCCTCGATTGATCGAACTTTGTAGTCTGAATGAGTAGTTACGGATGCCATCCTTTACAGTTCTGTTTGCTTTTATATTGTTTTGGGGTAGTACCGGCATGACAGAATATGGCCTGTTAAGTTCATGGAGTAGAAAAATCGAGCAGGAGGTGGCAGGAGTTAACACCGGGATCTCACTCCTTGAACAATTTTTTCTTGGTATTGGCTACAGTCGGCCATTTAGTATATTCCCTCTAACACACGTCTTCATAGGCGCAAATACACTCGTTTCCAACCCATTTGAACTCATTTTTTATCTGCAATGCTTTGTGTATTGGAATATCAAAAAGCTACCGCTGGCGTAGAACACGACCGGCATTTGTCGCATATGAGGTCTATTAGAGATCCCTTCTGCCTTTTAGCTCTACTTTCTCTTCTTCAGTCAGCCGTAAATGGCTGTCGATCTGATCGTGCCAATCGGTCGTAGCAGGTAGCACTCCAATGATTTTGTTCGAAATTTAGCCCTGGAGGTTTGGTTGGACGGCAGCAACCACGTACTTAATAACCGGGGACTTAGCAGATTTTGCGCTAGTTTAACAGATACCGCACTCACGTAAAAAGGGCTACTATTGCTTATCCTTTCTTTCTTCCTCTCTTAGGGCTTATCCAAGCTACATTTGTGTCAGCCAGGATCACTCCGATAATACACATTTTCAGCCTTACCATTTATTGTTACACAACAGCCTTACCCCTGTACCACTCTTTACCCACTGTAAGGAAATACTACTATCAAAGAGCAAACGTGTCTTTCTAGATAGCCGCATATATACCTCTATAGGTAGTAATAGATTAGAGGGATAAGCGGCGCCCAATTTCTCGCGCCTAGCTTCACACTTAGCCTTATCCATATCCTGCTCTCACGTCGAAGGCTCTGTAAAAGGTTTCAGAATTCTCGTTTTCAGGATGATAGCTATATCCGTTCCGTTATTGTTGTTATTTTATTGTCGTTGGAGAAACATAACATTATGATTTAAACCCCACACGGTCCTTTTCACGTAACATTTAAAACTCCTACGGCGCAGGAGAAAGCAGTTTCACCGCCTCCGCTAACAGTGCTCCCCGCTTAACTCTGTAATCTTCTAGGTGTCTAAAATTCTGAAGGACCCGGTCAAACTTATCGCGTCGTCAAACCATTTATAGAGGATTAAGGGACAACTTCATCATGTCTCGACCAGATCCAGTAGAGCGGTCACTGCCTGTCAAGACAAACAACTAGACTGAAATGGCAAACGCCCCAGATGAATTAGAAAGATCCTAAAGAATATAATAATCTAGACATTTGTGGGGTCATATTAGTTGATGATTAATGAGGAAAGACAAATATATATCAGTATCCTTTATAACCCTATATATAGAGATTAATAGGCTGGTTATTATATGTCAACCATCACCACCATAACTATATTATCTCGCTTAGCACGAACCCTGTCATCACTTTGCTTTTTCAACATCATGCCATTCTCTCCTATTAGTGGAACGATAGTCACCTTTCTGCCCAGGAAAGTCGTGTATTTAAGCAGACAGTTTCACTCAATTTAATGCGACAGCAGTGTCCAGCTTTCTCGCACTGTTCAACAGGTATCAACACTCCAAATGGATATTTTGATTCTTAGAACTAGGGAGGGACTCGGAGCCGGACACGGGCAATACCTACCGAAGCCTCCGTCTCCCATGTGATACCCCATCACTCTAGTACCAAGATACGCATACTATAAAGCAGTGACGAAATCCGTCTCGTCACCCGCGCACGGGGCATTAATATACGGCGCAGATCGCTGCACGCAGACGATCAGTGTTTCAACACGCGGAAGACTAACAACTCAGGGCCAATCCCCTAAGTTATGCCGAGTCGACAACTCATTCGGCTTGTCACTCTATCTCCACCAGGGCGCGTAAAGCCGGGCGAAAGTCTGCCCGGTCGTTAGTACTTAACAATAGAGTAAGTCCCTAATAAGCCCAGCAAGGCGAAACTATTTTGTCGTTCCTAGAACTAAGGCAGTCGAACTCAGAGTGCGGAATAAACCGTTTAAAGTTATAGTCAATCTGGGCCGCTACTAAGGACTATTTGGGCCTGGCCGGTTTGTGCCTAATTAGGCGTGATCCAGAAGGGCCTAATCGGTCCAAACAACTGCCGATAATGACTATTGATAAGGGTTTTATTAGTGTACCATGTGGTGATATACCGAAAACGTGGTATTGCGTAATAGTCGCGATGGCGCGGGCGCCAGCTATAGATGACTCAGCAAAACTAAACTTAATGCGGTTTAACGATTACTCAATAAAGCAGTCTTGGCGCTCGCTTGCGGACCTTATTCGACACCTCCGCCCCCAACACATATCGAAGATTTTGCTATTACAGCATCCTTTTCAACACCACGCCCGCTATAAAGGCTGAATCCGTAATGCGAGATCGCAGAAAGATTCAACACCTTATAAAGTGTCTTTTAAAAAATTACTAGCCCTCTCACTTCACGCGCAACCACCTAAAATGGCCACCGCCGATAACCTCTCGAACCTCCTACCTTTTAGTAACAACAGCATATCTTCGCTCACCAGCGAACCCGATGATCTTACTGCAATCCATGCTGCTAGCGACCTACAAGCGCCTTACCAGAGACGCCAGCGGGATGTTGATGGCTCAATATTCAACACTGACGTTGCTAAAGGTTTCCGCATGGTGCCTCCTCTGCAGCGCTATAAACTTCGCAGTCATATCTAGCAACACGGGTTCCTAGCAGTTGAGCTACGCACGAAGGCCAAACACTAGATCTACAAGTTATGCCACACAGTCGGCCGGCACGTGGCCTTTCAAACAACCTCTACAAGCCACCAGGCTAGGCACCTGAGAAGGCACCGTGTCAGTGTTGACGATAAGGCCTCTAATACACCCAGTACACCTGCTATACCTATCCTCTCGCCACCTCAGCGAACACCTGCTCGCCAGCTGAATAAGGCGCTCTACAAAGCAAAGTTCATTACATGGACGATTGCTACGAATCAGACGTTCAGGGGCGCTGTAGATATCACCCACTGGGAGCTACTACAGGCGGTTACAGAGGATATTGCTGTACCCACGATATCCGATAAAACGCTTCGGAACCTTATATTCGCCCTATTCGAGTATACCCGCGAGCTACTGGCCGAGCAGCTATAACAGGCACTATCAAGGATTAGTATAAGCTTCGATATATAGACCTCCAGCAACGATCAACCCATGTTAGCAATACACTCCCATTTTATTGATTCAACTGGCAACTATCAATCACCACCAGGGTGCAAAGTCGCCTGGCCGGGCACGTAGCCCGCCGGGGAGACGGGCTGCTGTAGCCACGCCCAAGCCGGTGGTGGCGTATTTAGTGCTAGCACGTAGTAGGCGGCCTGGCCTGCCGGGCTGACTGCCGGCCCGGCTACGAGATAGGTTCTTCACGCAGAACCATGGTGTTGAGGTGTTATAGCGGGGCCGAGAACGTGCTGGTGGTGGCGATGGGTGGCGACGGGTGGCGATGGTGTTGAGGGCCGCCGCAAAGCGGCTTAGTAAGCGACATAACCCTAAAACCATACTTAATCGGGCGTCTTGGCGTGCCTAATTTGACGTCAGCTTCAGCCTCAACCCATCGTTCGGTGGTGCTGCGGAGCGTCTCGCACCTCCGCACACCACCGACTTGTCAACACCATGCCTCTTATAAGGCGTGCATCTCACCCGGAGCAGTCGCAAAAGACGCAGCACCCTTGGGACCATCACATACAAATTTCGCAGCTTCCTACAACCTCAATTTAACCCTCAAAATGGCCTTCAGACTTCCTACCACCAGACAGACGTCCCCTACGGCCAGCACTATCTCCACGCTTACAACCACCCCCGACGACCTCACCATTATCCACGCCTCCAGCGACGTCCGCGGGCCCTACATCCCCCGCCTACGAGATATTGACGGGTCCCTCTTCAACCCTGCTATTGCCACAGGCTTCACTATGGTGCCGCTTACGCGGGCGGAGCTCCGCAGGCGCACAAGTCACATATGGGGACACGGGTTCTTGGCCAATCACGTGGCTAATGGCAAGCAGTACTGGCTCTGCAAGCGTTGCCATGTAACTGGGCGACACAAGCAGTACCAAACAACAACAACAAGCCACGCTTCGAGACACCTGAAGAGACACCAAATTACCGTAGATGGAGATACGCGGAGGACATCAATCAGCGAGCTATCGCCAGAGTCCCTCCCGGCCCGCACGCTTGATATCATCCGCTATAAAGCTCGCTTCTTCGAATGGGTTATAAAGACGAATCAGTCGTTCAAGGCGGCCGTTGATAGCAGCCATTTAGAGCTTCTTCGGGCAGTAGCAGGCGACGTTTCTTTGCCGAAGATGTCGGACGTCACTCTTCGCAACCAAATCATTCAACTCTATAAGGCCGCTAGTGAGGCACTACGCGAGAGGATACAACACGCACTGTCGAAGATAAGTATTAGCTTCGATATGTGGACGTCAGGTAACGATATGCCACTACTAGCAGTCCACGCCCACTTCATCGACGAAGACGGTTATCAAGCACCCCTACTGGCCCTCTCAGTCGTAGAAGGACAACATTCAGGTGTAAACATTGCCAACACCCTTGCGAACGTCCTCCGCCGCTATCAAATCAACGCGGGCAATATTGGGTACTTTGTTGTTGATAACGCGTCTAACAACAACACTACACTCTCAGAGCTTGCAAAAGTACTTAATTTCAACGATAAACACGCCCGCCTACGGTGTGCTGGCCATATCTTCAACCTAGTAGCGAAGGCCATGCTTTTCGGTATAGATACAGAGGCATTCGCGGATATTGCCGCTACCGCAGTAGACGACGATTACACCCAAGATCTCACCCAAATTGAAAGAGATATTGAGGCGGATAATACCCCTGAAACCACCCAGCAGCACGTTGTGGATTGGCGGAGACGTGGCCCTATTGGTAAACTACACAATATTGTTGTATATATTCGCCATAGTCCTCAGCGTCGGGCACGGTTCGAAACCTTTCAGAAGCTCTACAATATCGATAAGAAAGTACTACGTTTAGTACTAAACGG
>NW_022983592.1:16045-23517 GCF_010093885.1 Aplosporella prunicola CBS 121167 | reverse complement strand
GGCTGTGCTGGGAGCGAGGATGGACGCGGAGGAGCTCCATAGATGAGGATAGGCGGGCAGGGCGCTACACGCCGCGCGGGTGGAGGTCACGTGACCGTACTTAGCTAAATATCGCTGAATATCGTCACACTCGCTCAACACCATGCCAAGCCTTCGTGATATCAACCGTGCGTGGCCAGGCGGCCCGCCGGGCCAGGCGTGCAGTCTAAATTAGTGCTAGCACTTGGTGGGCCAGCCGACAGCCAGCCTGGCCCAATGGGCCAGGCGGGCCAGGCGACTTTGCACTCTGATCACCACTAATCGGCCTGCCAGTCGTCGAAGGTAAGCACACAGGGGCAAACATCGCCAACACGCTGGCGGGCGTGCTAAAGCAGTATCAAATTGATCACACGAAGCTGGGTTACTTTATAATTAATAACGCGGCCAACAACAATACGGCAATGAAGGCTCTCGCTGCAGAGATAGATTTCAACGATCAACACGCCCGCCTACGCTGTACTGGGCACGTTGTAAACCTTGTAGCGAAGGCACTACTATTCGGCACCGACGCGGAGGCCTTCGAAGATATTTTAACCGCTAGAGAGCTGGATACTGCGGAAAATGATGTTTTAGAGGACTCTCAAGCCTCTGATACGCAGCAACACGTCGTTGCTTAGCGCAAGCAGGGGCCTGTCGGCAAGCTCCATAATATCATTGTTTATATTCGCAACAGTCCACAGAGACGCCTTACATTCGAAGCCATTCAGAGAGGACACTATCCTGCTGCAGCACCGAAGCGGCTTATACTAAACGGAGGCATTCGGTGGAACAGTACGTATGATATGATAACTCGTGCCTACGACCTTCGCTTGGCAATTGACGACTACTGTACTGGGCAGAGGGAGCTCTCTGAAGATATACTAACTACGGAGGATTAGTAAGAGTTAGCAGAGCTACGCCTGCTACTACAACCTATGAAGCGCACTACTAATCTACTGGAGGGCCGCCCAGTAGAGGGTAGAGAAGGCGCCCTGTAGGAAGTACTGTGCTATATAGAGACGCTGCTCAGGGGCCTCGAAGACGCTAAAGTCCAATACAGCCAGTAGGACGACGCAACACACTTACAAGCATCAGTCAACTTAGCTTGGAAAGTTTTAAACAAGTACTACAGCCTAACGGACGATTCGCCTGCCTACAGGGCTGCTGTAGTGCTCTACCCCAGTATAAAAATGTCCTTCTTCCAGCGTGTATAGGGCAACCGGCCTGACTGGGTTGATTCAGCACAAGATACTATTCAGGGGCTATAGAGGACGTACAAAACACCTCCGCCGGCAGTAGTAGTACCCAGGGCATCAGATTCGTAGGCAGTAGCGAATATAGAGGGACCCCGACGCGTATAGAGGGACACCCAGTAGAACGAGCAGATAGATAGATTCATCTTTAGGGACGCATTAACTGTAGAGGACGAGCTGGAGAGGTACCTCGCAGAGCCTCTTATAAAGGAGAAACAGCTGAACGTCCTTCAGTAGTGGATACAACACCAAAAACAGTATCCTCAACTCAGCAAAATAGCACTAGATATACTGGCTTGCCCGGCCATATCCTCCGACTGCGAGCGAACGTTCTCTACTACAGGTTAGGCCATAGGGATACGCCGTTCAAGGCTCCATAGGGACACAGCTGAAGCCATAGAGTGCCTCCGCAGCTGGCAGGTTGCCGGGTAGGTAGACGCAGAGACCTGGTTGAGAGAGAAGATAGATGAGGAACGCCTCATAGACGAATAAATAGTTCAACACCATGCCAAGACCTCCCCATGGCCCTAGGAGACGTCACTGAGCAGTAACCAACCCGATTTAGCTAAAAAAAAAACGATCAGTGAGTATCCCTAAGGTCACAACCAGCTCATACAGTGGAACTAACACGCCTGATTTAGCAGAGGAAACGGCTATTTACTTCCATCTGCGGAGCAGCGGAGGACCGCTTTATAACGTGTACTAAACGAGCGAACGAGCGCTGGCGGGTGCGCGCAGGCGAACGATCGCGAATATGCGGGTACCCGCCAGCGCGCGCGCGCGGGTACTAGTTGCTGCACACACTGAGCAGTCTTTGCGCGCTCTCCGCTGAGCCGCGAGAGGCCTGATTTACACCTAAAAGTGACCCTATAGGGCTGGCGGGTGAGCGCCGGGGGACGCGGGGCCGCATGTGGGCAAAATATCGAATTTTTTAGTCTCAATTCAGTTAACACTACGCCAAGCCCCTGTGATAGTGGCCCCTGTGTCAATCGGCCCAATCGGGCCAATCTAACTAATCTAGTCGGACGGCTAGCGCTAAAAAAGCCTCATCTATACGGGTCAATCCGCTAGTTTACATGGATTGGTTCATTCCGCACTCTGCACAGAAAGGAATCGGCTCTAGCAAGTTCTATAGCATTACAGCGGCCGAGCTAATTACTATTAACACCGGCATAGAACTAGCGGTAGAGCAAAACCTCGAAGACGATAACCTAAATCTAACGTCCTACACAATCTACAGCGATTCCAAGGCAGCCCTACAAGCACTAGCGAACCCACGCAAGCGGCGATCAGGCTAAGGAATAGTCCGATCCATTATAGAAACAGCCCGGTACATTAGAGACAACTATCAGATTAGTTTCTCTCTTCAATAGGTTCCCAGCCACAGTAGGATTAAAGGGAACGAAGAAGCAGATAAACTAGCCAAAGCTACGACTACACGCCTTAGAGAACACAGCTTTAAGCTACTAATATCACTTTAGTTCCAAGCAGTCAAGGACGCAATATATGCAACCTAGGCAGCCGAATAGGAGAAATCGGATAAAGGACAACACCTTCGAAGCATTAATACAGCACCGCCAGGCCCTCATACCCGGCACCTATACGATAAGCTCCCACGGAGCCAGGCTGGCCTCCTTGCCTAGCTGCGAACCGGCCACTACTAGCTCAACCAATACCGCACACGAATGGGTCGGATTAACAACGAATAATATAAATGCGAAGAAGTCGAATCAGTTTCCCACGTTCTCCTCAACTGCTCTCTGCTTTAGGAAAGCCGATAGAAGATGCTCTAAGATAGTGGACTAGAAAAGAACAGCCTATTAGCCTTACTCGGCGGAAAGCCACTAAGCAATACCGCAGCTACCTAGAGTAAAGACAACAATTAGAGAATAACAGCATTACAGCTTCAGGCTGTGCTCAACTTTGCACAAGACTTATAACGGTTTAAGAATAGAGACAATCCTACAGCATAGAACCTCTACACCACTATCCCCTCCTACCCTACTATCCGCTCCCGTTACCTTCCTTTTTCCTCCCAGATTGACAAATCACATGTAAACTAGTAGCAAAACTCTTGAATAGTCGTAGCCTGCATATCGCTCAGGGCGATGGGTCGGGGTAAATGAATACAACTCAACTCAACTCAAGCCCTAGATGTGTTGTTCTAGGCTGGGAGGTCTGCCTGAAGCGGAGATCGAATGGGGTCTGTGCGGTCTTGGCAGGGAAAACCGAAAATTTTTCCCACTGCTTGAGCCAGTAGTCGGTTTTTACCCTGTAGATAACGCGACGACCAAGGCCTGCGGCCTGGTGCAAGTTAACCTATAGGGTAAATAGGCTGTGCTGGTTTAGTTGGTAGTGGTTTTACGGCTTAGGAAGCGCTCCTGGGGCGATTCCTGTTGGGCCAAGGTGGTGTGAGACGAATATGGACTGGTAAAAAAAAAAATTTTAAAAAAAAAAAACCTTATATTTTATGAGGGCTTTTAATCAATATTAACAAAGGACTTTAGTAGATAATTAAGATCTTGCATACAAAGAAATAGCTATTATATAGTTTAGTAAGCTTTTTTCGTTGATTAAAACTATTGGATTTTATGCATCTGCAGCATGTATCAGCTCTCCGCCGGTCGCCAATTATCAGTACTCTCGCAAAGCAGGGTAAGACGGATGCGCTGGGCGACCCTCGGTGGCCCAAGCGCTACCATCAGCCCCAACCCGATGCATTATATACCGTAGTGAGCTGAAACCCCGCTCAGCCAAGACATTAAGCGCTGGTGGCGCCTCGTATCCGTTCTTTTCGTTGTAGAGGCTGCGCCATAATACCTCTACAACTACATAAACCGTTTGCGCCATCTTTCGTTCCCATCTCCTGCATTGCAACCGTGTAGCAGGAGCGTGTTGGGCATCCTGCCGGTCAGTGGGAGCGACATCAAGCTATCTTCTTTCTCATCCGATACCCTTCAAGAACACAGCCTTTAGTGGTCAACGCACAGCCTTTACCCGCTATTATTCGTAGCTCGTTGCTTCCAGATCCCTCGAACACAGAGGCACCGTTCTATCGCCTTCTAAACCGTTGATACCGAAGCTTGCCACCTGACAGTCGTGCTATGGGGTGTTTCGAATGTATCAAAGCCAAATGGGGCAGAAAAAAGCCGCCCGCACATCCCACACCACTATGTCCCAGCGACGCGAACACGGCGAATCCCGCGGTAGTCGAAGTATCATCGACGTCTCCCAGCAAAGCAAGCACAATAAACGCGGTGATGGTCTCGTCGGTTAAAGCCTCTTCTACCCCACATACATTGGTTGCACCTACTCATACAGCTTCTTCGTCCAACTTACGAGAGCGACTATGGAATAAGGGGTACGATCAGGCAAGAAATGAAGACCCCGAGACCGTTAATGGTTACGAGATGATTCTGTCCGCTCAACTCCACCAAGAAGACCCCGACTTTTTGAATCCTTCACACACCGATCTTACGGACAATATGACGCCGGAGAACAAGATTGAACACGATACAGAGAAACGTAAAGAGCAGATGCGTCAGCTTGTTCAAAATGGCTTGCAGAAAATAAAGAAGGAGGCCAACATGAAACAAGGCATAGAAAGTGGCATTCAGGTCGCTATGGTTTTCAAGGAAGTCGTAGACAAGGCGGTTCAAGCGTCTAGTGAGGCGGCTCTCGCCTGGGTCGGGGTGTGCATTGGGCTCTAGGTTAGTACCGCTATCATTGGAACAGGAACCTAACGCTGATGTTCTATGTTAAGATCCTAACGAACCCACTCACCGAGGCGAATTCTAACCAGCAAGGAATCGAATATGTCGTGCGGAGGATGAACTGGTACTGGGAGCTGTCGAGACTACTGCTAGACACGAACATCAAGCCGGACCAGCAAGGCTTGCGGGGCGTGCTTGAGGAGAAAGTCACTCAGCTCTATGCACAGCTGTTATTGTTCCAGATGAAGAGCGTATGCTACTACTACCGCAGACGCTTTCGGGTGTTCGTACGGGATCTAGTCAAGCTCGACAACTGGGACGGCAAGCTGGACAACATAAAAGATGCAGAAGCAGCCGTGCGACAAGACTCCTCTCAGTACAACACGCAAGTAATCCTAGATCATCTTAGTGATATTCTTAAGATTGGGGAGTCGCAGATCTCAGCTATTCAACAACAGACCAAGCAACAGGAGGCAATGCACGAGACCGATGAGGATAAAAAGTGTCGAAAAGACCTGCGCGTCACTGACCCTCGAGATGACAAGAAACGCATCGAAGGTCTCAAAGGTGGCCTGCTCAAGGACTCGTACAAATGGATCCTTGAAAACTCCCAGTTCAAAAAATGGCGCAATGAGGATGACCCGCAGAGTCGGCTGCTGTGGGTCAAGGCCGATCCTGGTAAGGGTAAAACAATGCTGCTATGTGGGATCATCGACGAGCTGCAGGAGCCGAATATACCTAATCTTTTGGCATACTTCTTCTGCCAGGCTACAGACTCACGTATCAACAGCGCCACGGCTGTTCTGCGAGGTTTGTTGTACTTGCTGGTCGAGCAGCAACGATCACTGATCTCGCATGTTCGGAAGAAGTACGACCGTGCTGGCCAAGCACTATTCAATGATACCAACGCATGGGTTGCCTTGTCGGAGATTTTTACAAACATTCTGAACGACGCAAATCTTGAAAAAACGTGCTTGATCATCGACGCGCTCGATGAGTGCACCACAGGCTTAGACGAATTACTAGACTTCATTGCTCAGAAGTCGTTAGTGTCTCCACACGTCAAGTGGATCGTCTCGAGCCGCAATTGGTCGACTATTGAGGAACGGCTAGATCAGGCCGATCATAAGGTGAGGTTAAGCCTTGAGCTCAACGAAGAGTCGGTCTCGAAGGCCGTCAGCACCTTCATCGAACACAAAGTGTCTAGGCTAGAGCAGCAGAAGAAGTACAACGAAACAATTCGAGATGCCGTGCTGAAGCATCTAACGTCGAATGCGAACAATACCTTCCTCTGGGTAGCATTAGTATGCCAGCGCCTTGAAAAGGTCGACTTTCAAGTCAAGGAGGAATTGAAGGCATTTCCACCTGGGCTTGACTCTCTATACGAGCGGATGATGCTGCAGATACATGAATCCCAGGCTCCCGATGTCTGCAAGCGGATACTCGCTTCAGTCGCGATCGTATACCGACCAATCACGACAAAAGAGTTGGCTACTCTCGTAGAGAAGCTCGAGGACATGGCCGATGATCACGAGTCAATGGAAAGGATCATCAGCCTCTGTGGTTCATTCCTTACCGTGAAAGAGGGTGTTGTCTATTTTGTGCATCAGTCAGCAAAAGATTTTCTATTCTCAAACGCATCCGATGAGGTATTCCCGTCCGGGGAGAAAGACGTCCATTACTCGATTTTTTCCAGGTCCCTCAATACCATGTCCAAAGCATTACGCCGAGACATGTACGATCTGAAAGAGTTAGGGTATCCTGCGGAGCAGATCAGACAGCCCAATCCAGACCCGTTAGCAGCGTCGCGCTACGCGTGTTTTTACTAGATCGATCACCTCATCGATTCTGACGTCAACGTTTTATCTGAACATGCAACAACTCTCCAGGACGAAGGCTCTATTGATATATTTCTAACGCAGAAGTATCTCTACTGGCTGGAAAGTCTTAGCCTTTTCAAGGACATGTCCAAGGGAATTGATTCTATAACGAAGCTGGAAAAGCTGGTCCAGGTATCTTCCAAACAGATCATGCACTTACATATATAAGAAGCTAATACGCATTAGAAAACGTCAAATTCAGTTAAGCTTAGTAAGCTTATCCAAGACGCTCGGCGGTTTATCATATATCACAAGGGAGTAATTAAGCAAAGTCCGCTTCAGGCATATGCGTCTGCACTCCTGTTCAGCCCAGAAGGTAGCATAATCAGACGCCTTTTCAAGGAAGAAGAGCCGAGGTGGGCAACAATAAAACCGGCCGTTGGCAATGTATGGAGTGCTTGCCTGCAGACGCTCGAGGGCTATAGCGGCTCTGTTAGGTCAGTAACCTTCTCTCCCGACTCGACCCGGCTGGCGTCGGCGTCGGGTGACAAGACCGTCAAGATCTGGGATCCGACCAGCGGCAACTGCCTGCAGACGCTCGAGGGCCATAGCAGCTCGGTTAACTCAGTAACCTTCTCTCCCGACTCGACCCGGCTGGCGTCGGCGTC
>NW_022983592.1:7593-13305 GCF_010093885.1 Aplosporella prunicola CBS 121167 | reverse complement strand
CCGTGACACATTATCCTCTATATTCACTTTACTTTTTCGTTGTTTCAACACCCTGCTACACTCTACAAGCGAGCACATAACTACTCTACTCTTTCAAGTATATAAAGTTCGCTGCCAGCCACTCTTTTAAAATTAAGCTAAGTTCTCACTTTACTTGCACGGTTTAAACCTTCAACCCAATACTAACACAGGGTTTTCGAACACTATATACTTAATGTAAAGCTAGGCGCGAGGAATTGGACGCCGCTTGTCCTTCTAGATTACTGCTACCTATAGAGGTATATATGCTGCTACCTAAAAGAACACGTTTTCTCTATAAGATCCTTATTCCCTTGCAGTGTATAAACGTGTGGTAAGGGGTAAGGCTGTAGTGTAACAACTGACTGTAATGAGGATGAAAAACGAGAGTTATCCTAGCTAACACTTAATTTTTACTTTTCGGCTGTTATACTGTATAGCATAGTATAGTCCCTACTAGGCTTATTTTTATCCAGCTAGCTTCAATCTTTACAGACCAACAGCATTTTCCATATAATATTTCAAATTACCTAACACGATGAGCGTCATCCTAGAGGCAATCCTTCGCAAGTGCTACGGAATACTCGGTCTACCCCGTTAGACCGCTCTATCCTAGCATTAAGTCTAGCTCTGGGAAGAGAACTGGGAACTGCGCGAGGCTCGTACCTTCATCGAGAAGTTGAGCGAGACTTTAGACGCATTCTTGGCAATTAGCCGTACTAAGTACGACGGAGCCAAGATCTAACTCCTACCCTCTCCCTTCACCCGCGCCACTTCCTACTTTACATGTACATGTTCGGGGAGTATAAGATGCGCTAGACTTTCTAAAAGGAGGTTACAGCCATCTACAGGGCTCTGAACCGTCATATGGTCAAGGTAGTCGTCAACTCTGGCAAGGATCACAAGCTCTTTGCGGTCGCTACTCACTACAACATCTATCCGGAGAAACCCTCGAATGTCGCGCGACTGCTACGCCGTGTCTAGCCTCTTCTTTTATAGGGGAGAAAAAGTTTTCGGTACCTTGGGAGTTAAATTCGGGATCTTTATTGCAAAGACCAGATAGATTGCTTAGGCGGCATCTTTAGGATGGTTTGAAGCAGGACCAGGTCTCGAGAGAAGGCGTCAAGTTACGGAGTTGAATAATTAGTTCTTCAAGCCTTCGAGTGAGGTTATAGCACACCTAAAATACGCCTTACGAAATCGAAACAAATGTGAAGTGACTACGAAATACCTAGAACCTCGCAAGTAAACCACGGCCTGTACTCATCCTTGACCCACCGAGCCAGTCTTCTCAACGAAGCGACAAGCTGATAGGCCCTCAATACAATATCCGTTGCCCCAAGAACTACGTACTGCAGAATCCGAATGGCACAACCGCCATCTACTACTTTAGCGAATAGCAACCGCTATTCGTGCCCTTGCACAACCACAAGTGGCAGGACGGGCCATGACTTTGCCGCCGGCGCGAGCTGCCGTAGCCGAGCAAACTGTGCCTATACCCACACCGCCAGCTGTACGTGAGCCTCGTCCTCCCCGGCGGCGCGCTTCGTCTCGATGCTGACGGCAAAAGGTGTATAGCGTACGTGATCTATACGCGTTTGGTTGATGCTGGCGCCGCCCTTGCGGCGCAGTGTTTCCGCGACACGGTCCCCGAACCGCCGTCTCTTACCAGGAGTACCGTCGCTGCAGGAGCCCTTATAGAGTGCGTAGTCTTCATCGTTATAATCTTCGAGAATCAGGGCGTAGTCGACCATCTTGCTCTGCCCGATGCCGCCGCCCTCGAAACGCGGCAGCAGCTCCGGGTCGCGGATCCGTGCCGTCGTGATGTCGCGATACCAGACGCCGGTCGTACGGCGATATGGATCTAATGCAAAGCGTAGCACGCGCGAGTACACCTCGCTGTTCCAGGCCGCCTCGGGCAGACCCGCGTCCTGACACTCGGTCGCCGCGTCGATGATCTTATGTATTCGCGCCTAAGAGTCCGCTTCAACTAGGTCGCTAGCGTCGCCAAAATTCATTTCGTCTAGGTATCCTTCATCGATAAGCGCTGCAGCGCGTGGCAAGAGCTCATGCGGAATGATACAGCGGCCAGTATTCAGGCGGTTAAGATCGCGGCAGAGCGGCTTGACGCTATCGGGGGCGGAGCAGCCCGTACGCGAGCCGGGTGCGCTAAGGGCGGCGATGTGTATCCGGCTATTAGCGAGCATTAGATCGCCTATGCGCCTTACGGGACTGCGCGGACGGCTATCGGTGCTAGACTAGCTGATTGATGAGCGGGTAGGCGAAGGTGGAGGGAGTATAACGGAGTCGAGGACCGGGACGATGGCTTTAGGTGTCTGCTCATTTTCGTCGGAAAGCGGACGCAGCGGCGGCGTGATGGGCGCAGATACGTGCTTGCGTAGAGAGCGACGGAGGCCTTCTCGCGGCGATATAGCGCCGAGGCAACGCCGTTTAGGTTGGCGTTGACGGTAGTGGTCGTCGCAATCGTAGCCCTCGGGATTTCGAGGATGCGAGTCCAACCAAGCGGAGATACGGTTCATTGTGAAGAGAGCGGGATGTGTCGTTACGTCGTGTTGTTGGCGTTGTTGTTACTTCGCTCCCTGCGTGAGGTTGTGCGACGTTAGGGTTGAGATGGCAACCGGGCCGGGTTGTTGATCAGCATTAACCGAAGAATTATAAAAGCACCTCTCTTTTATTTAGTCTGCCCAGGACTATACTCGAAACGAATTGTATCCAAGTTTATAGCGTCCCGATAATTTCTACTGCGATGAACCTGCTTCTAGTCGAGCTGTGGAATGTTGACACTCTTCCTACCCTGTCTAATCTTCTAACCTGATCTTTCCCTTGGTTTCGTAGCCGCGAAAAGCCAGCAAGAATAAGACTGAAGATATGACTAATGCTCCTACTAGTATAGAGTACATCAGAACAAGACTGGAATCGATGGTAAGCGGCGACATAATTATACCTAAGACTCCCACAGCGGACGTCACTTGCATCATTAACTGAACAAGAACTTTTATGTTAATTAGAGCTTCCGAGTACTAGTTCTCTGTTACGAACGCAAAGCCGGAGATCTTACCAAATCTAAGTATGAAGTGAACGAGCGCCTAGACCTACACGTTCACATTGTTCGAGATGATGCCTCCGGCTAAGTCCAGGCACGCAAGTAGCGCCTCGTAGCATAGGCTGGAGGAGTAGATAAATTTTTGGACTTCTACCGCGTACGCCATACCTAAGCTGATGAGCAAAAAAGCTGTAAATATTTATATAATCAACCTAAAAGGTATGCGAAGCTTGTACAGGAGCGGATAAATCCCTTTCACGATAAGTGGTACGACAACGATGCCATTGAATGCCTAAACGGCATCATTTAGTAGCCCGTATAGGCGCGTCTGGCCGGGCTGTGAGATCAGGTTAGTGTTGATATGCTTGAAGCAGAGATAGAAGATAACGAAACAAAAACTACAAAGCTGTTTATGGGAAGATAAGATTGTCAGTAAAGGGTGTGAAATACATCAGCCGATAAGCACCGAGAGCACGCTTGGCCTCGATATTAGTATGTCTATCCCACGATACATCGCGTCCAAAATGTTCCATCTGGTGCGTTAGTGTTGGAAGCAATGATATCGATATTGATTCCATGATGCATCGATTTATCCATGATGCTATGAGCCAACTCGGTGCTGTACGTCAATGATGTAGACATTCAGACAACAGGGTATCTAGGGCTATAAGTAGCCAGCAGATAGCCACTTACTTAGAAATCAAACTCAGACATTTATTCTCTCGCTTTATCTCACAACATATACTCTCAATAGATAATGTACGCGAAAAGTATAGATTATCTATAAACCTGCTTCCAATACCGCTATCCTTTCTCTCCCGTAGGCTTTACCTTGTTCAAGCCGCGCCGCACGCCGCTGCTTGGCGTTGGAGGTGACGACGGTGTATATCCTTAACGGGCGAGGGAATGTTGCTCAGCACCATGTTGATCGATTGCTGGAGTTCTGTCTTGAGCAACTAGTTTTTACACGTGCTACTGTAACCTCTATGTCCACGCATGACCACCTCGATGCCAAGAAGCTTCGTAGAGAGCTCCGTAATGCTCCTGTCCTTCTTGTCTACCTAACTCTTCTCCAAGCTCAGCCCAGCCTGGTGTAGCGAAAGTGTGAGGGATCCGAATGCTAAGATGTCACATTGTCGCTTGTCGTCTTGATTCTCTTGCATACTAGAGCAGTTACAGCGAGTCCCATAGATATTTTGAGACCGAACTGCGGCAAATTCCTTGATGAAACGTTGGAAAATATCAAACAAGCTTTGGATAACTTGTTGTCGGACACCAAGGATGCTTTCTAGCGACTAGGTAAGCTATAAAGCTTATCAGCCTACAACCGATGAACTTACCAATAATGTCTGGAGGTAGTTGGCAGCTCTCTCCTGACGGATCTAGGATCCTTCCTTTCTGTGTAACGCATCTGCCGTTCGCAGTCACCCTTACTTCCTTAACTAAGTGTACCGCTAACTCTTGGAAAGACGCTAGCCGGCCAAACTCCCAGGCGATCCATAGCCACTCTTCGTACGCGGGCTCTAGCAGTAGATGCTGCACATCGGCAATCCAGGTCTTGATCCACGGCCGTACGAGTTTAGTGGCGCCATACTTATCCGTCAAAATTAAGAGGTCGAGAAGGCTCCGGAAATTCATATTTTAGGGGACCTTATCGAAATTCAAGTACGCTATATGTAGCAGTATAGCCAAAGGTACCGCGTTATCGTCCGGAAAAGATAGTTCGCCCTAACCGATCTTGCCCTTCTCTACGAAAGGGCTATCTAGCGCTAGCATCTTGTTCCAGGGGTCGCAGGCGAGCCTTAAAGCCTTAGACGAGACGATAAAGGACTTTTGTATCTTTACCCTAGGTATTATAATTAGGGGGGCGGTTAGACGAATATTACCCTTAGGGTCGCAGTTCTCTAACAGCGGTAACTAAGCGATAGACGGAGTCGCTTGAAGTCCTTCAAATTGATTATAGTCGAGAGGAGTTAGCGTGTTATACGAAGCCATTTTGGTTCGTTTGTTCGTCTTACGTATAGATGTTTATCGTTAATTAGTACGTTAAGTTGCGATTGCGCAGCTATATCGATCGGAACACTTAACACCCGATTACTAAGCAGTATCCGAACGACCAATATACAGAGTAGTAGACTAAGAAAGAGAGGTAAGTAATAGATCGAAACGTAGTTAACTTTAGGAGAATATATTAGTCGGAAAATATAACTATCATCGCCGACTAAATAAAGCCCGACCTTAAGTTATCTAGGCAACGTACGGTGCGGTATTAAGGGTCGCTACTAGGGTCTAACACCTACGCAAAATTCTCTTAACCCCGCTTTTACACCTCACATAATACAACCATGGACGTTTTTTTACAGATCAAATTATTAAAGAATCTATAAGAGGCTCCGATCTCTCTTATAACCAGCGACTTAGATTATTTCCCGCAGCGAAGCAGGCACTAGCCAATCTTAAATTTCGACTCACACATGTTTCGCGCCGTACCGTACGAGCTACTATTTAATGCTTTCTTAATACACAACGTATTAATCTACAGCCCCGGCTAGAACCTAAAAAGAAAGCTAATATAGATTAATTGATTGATTGATTGATTCGTTTTACGTCTATATGCAGTTGGAAACTAT
>NW_022983592.1:2084-6333 GCF_010093885.1 Aplosporella prunicola CBS 121167 | reverse complement strand
AAGTTTTAACGTTCTTAGTGCGTAATTCCGGAAATTAGCGTTTAAACGTACGTCCGGGGGTGGGATAGAAAGCTAATATACGTATCTAGTAGATTATAGTACGTTATAATCTTCTTTCGCTTACTATACAGTATGCTATTGTCTCGACCGTAGCCCCAGACCTCGACGAAAAGCATAGCTGGTTCTAAATTAGTATTTAATGCTGTAGCATTAACGTTTAGTAAAGTCTACATAATAACTATAAGGTATTACCAGATCGTCGTCTCCTACACTTAACCTAGATCGGGACGGTCCCGAATTTCAATAGAGGTTAACGTCTCTACGTCTACATAGAATAATTCCTCCCGCAACCTAGCACAAATTAGAATCGCCTACTTTTACGGAAGGCTCCGTGTCGTATCGGGGCGGTTACTGAAACCAGCGGAGTAGCGGAGATTAATCTATCATGCTTAATAGAAAGTCTCGCAAGTAGACCAATATTAAAGATAGCAATAAGATATAATAGAAAACAAGACTTATATTAAAGGAAAATAGTACGAGTTCCGTGCGTTAGGTTGCGGCTCCGTAACGCGCGACCCCGCCGAAAACTACGCAAACGCGCACCCTATCCCTAATCCTATCCAGCTAAGCTTTGGCAACTCGCCTACCCTAAACCTCCTCACTCTCGCTGCCGCTATTTCCACGCCAAACTGGCGCCCCGAGTAGCTCGAGCGACGGGGGAGATAGGTAAGAGAAGAAAAGTTAGCGGCGAGCGAGGGGCTATAGTTTAGATCCGGCGTAGCTAGCGTAGTAGGTATAGAAACAAGAAGAAGGTTTTAAGGGTTAAAGTTCGTTATGCGTAAGCCCCTACTTATATATAGGTAGCAATGAGGCACGATAGCAACGCCCGTGTCTTCTATAGATCGCGCGCGTATCACCTAGGTATATAACTATATCCGCCGTTTGCACCGATTGCACGCACGTATGCGCATCGTCGTTACGGAGACAGGAGAGAGGGGTATACGCACGGACCTCGTACGGGTCAGCCAGCGTCAGGGTATTAGGGCGCCGGTCGTATCTATCTACCTTCGATCGGCCGCCTGCACCACACACTTATATATAACTGCTTCTATACAGCGACGTTCTAGGGCCTAGAGTTTAGCTTCCCTAGTTGCAGATACCGCGCACCCCTACTAACTACTATACCGAATAGCCGCGTGCCTAAGCCGCTAACGTTACTAGTTACACCGCAGCTTACCTACCTGCGACCGGCCATCATACGCACGCCGCTAGTACTAAGATTAGGGCTTAAGTCTATTACCGCTCGTCCTGCAACGACGACTTAGCTCCTTATCGTCGGCAATCCCGCCGTCACTAATCTACGCGCGCACTACCTTCATCTCGTCCGGAATATCGCTAAAGTATACTCTACGTTCCTACTTATCCGCGTCGACTAGACCGATCTAGACGTCGTTAATATAGCGACTCCGGTTTAGCTTATGCTAGAGTTAGAACTAAGAGGCTTAATCTGTTGGGGAGTTAAACTTTAAGTAGTAACTATACTTATTCGGTTAAAAAACCTATATAAGATGAGTAGTAGTAATACGAAGCGATTAGTAAAGCTAAATTTAATATAAACGCGTGCTTACTTGCGATTCGACGCTACGCAACAGCGATAGCCTTGCTCCTTTACGACCGGCCACTTAAATGTGCGCATTAGTGCCTAGGTAAGACGCGAAGCGCAAGGCCGAGGGAAAACAGCGGCGATATAAGCACAACGAGGCTGAGCGGGGCAGGTAAAGCTAATAAAAGCCCTCTATCGCCTTCCGTGCTAGCCGTCATCCTTCTTTAGTTGAAAAGGCTCTAGACCAATTCTCGGACGTTCTTACTAAAACCAACTTAATATAACGTACCGCCTCAGCTACGAAGACTATACGGTGGGCTAGGTCTGCGCTTTACCTATCGAGCTCACCGCGGCTCAGGAGATACTCGATAACGAGTATAATAACCTCCCTTAGGACAGCGATAATGCCAACATATACACTCTTAGAAACATTAGCGAGTATAATATTATTATTACCTGCCTACCCGCAGGCTAGACCGGTACCAACTCTGCCGCAGCGGTAGTAATATAGATAAAGTCTACCTTCCGCGCGATTCGATTCGGACTCATGGTTAGGATTAGAGGCGGCGTCCCTAGCCGAGAAACTAATATTCGACTCGGAGATGTTATCGTCAGCGAGCTAGGCAAGGGCCATAGTAGGGTCATCTAATATAACTTTAGAACGACGACGCCGAATAGTTTCGAGCAAACAGGCTTCCTAAATACTCCTCCGCCAATACTCCTTACCGCTCTCTCGAAGCTACAAGCAAAGTATAACCGAGGTAAGAGTAATCTCTCGATATATATTTCTAAACTCGGTAAGCTTCCCCAGTTCAGCCGCGACTAGACTAGCGAGGATATACTATTCGACGGAGGCTACAACTATATTAGAGGGGATAACTATATGCTATACGACAACACACAGAAGCTGCAGCGGAAGGCACGGATAGTCGATACACCTAAAATCTACTACGGCACGATCGCATCGGGAAATCAGGTAATAAGAGACGGGGCGATACGAGACCGAATCAGCTCTAAATTAAAAAAAGTACTATATTTTAAGATAGAGGCGGCGGGCCTAATAAACAGGTTCCCGTACTTAGTAATCCGTAGAATTTGCGACTATGCCGACTCTTACAAGAATAAGAGATGGCAGCCGTACGCAGCTAGAACTGCGGCGGCATACGCTAAAGAGCTACTATTAGTAATGCCGGCGGTAGATATAATAAAGATATAAACGGTCGCTAAAGCAATACAAGGTTAGTATAGTTCGTAGACCTCTATATAGAGAAATTAGACTTATATATCCTAGGGATGCCTATTTTCTACCTCCCTTTCCTACGAAATCGCTAGTTTGTCGGTCGAAGTACAGAGCTTAATACGCTGAAGCAAAAGCTACTTGTAGACAAAGACTACTAGAAGGTGGCAATCAGCGGCCTTGGTAGTATCGGCAAGATACAAATTACCCTATAATTCGCATACTTTGTTAAGGAAAGCTATCCAGAATTCTCCGTCTTCTAGGTCTAAGCGTTGAGTATAGAGACTTTTAAGCGCGGTTACATAGAGATGGCAACAGCATTAGGAATACGTCAGGAAAGTAAAGATAACGTTAAGAAACTAGTACAGCGGCGATTATACGGAAAGGCCGCGGGCAAGTAGTTGCTTATTATCGATAACGCCGACGACCTAGACTTACTTCGTAGTTCTAAGCAAACGGAAGGTTTGCTAGCCTTCCTACTAGGAAGTGAAAATGGCCTAACCATATTCACGACGCGCTATAGAGAGGTAGTATAGTATCTAGCCGTCAACGATATGGTCGAGGTCGGAAAGATAACGAAACGGGAAGCGTTAGGCTTGTTTAAGAAGTCACTACTCCGAAAGGACCCTCCTTACAACGAGGAGATCGTGATGGATCTTCTTACAGAGCTAGAATACCTCCCGTTAGCTATCACCCAGGCGGTAGCATATATCAACATATACAAAACCCCTATCCCCAAATATCTACTACTTTTAAAAAATACAGAAAAGAATGCTATTACTATTCTAAGCCGGAATTTTAACGACAGGACACGATACCCGAACTCGGCAAATGCAGTTACGAAGACATAGACGATTATATTTAATAAGATTTCTAAATCTAATACGCTAGCGGCAGATCTCCTCGCCTTTATATCTTTTATCGAATAGAAAGCAATTCCGAACTCTATTTTACCAGCATCCGGCCGTAAAGCCTAGCAAGAAGAGGCTATTAGCATACTCTACGCATACTCATTTCTAGAGAGACGAGGTAACGGTGAGAAATTTAATATACACCGACTCGTTCACTTAGCGACGGAGATATAGGTTAGTCAGAACGGCCGGGCAGTAGCTAAGAGTATAGCGGCACTAAAACACCTCTCGGAAGTCTTTCCATTTAGCGAGTACTAAAATCGCGAAACCTGGCTGGATTATCTACCGCATGCGGCACGTATAGTCAAGAACGAAAATTATCAGGGTATAAAGGAAAGGAGCGAGCTCTGCCTAAAGGTCGGGCGGTGTTTATACGTCGATGGGAGGATAAATAAAGCTGTTCTCTAGCTACAGAATTCCTGCGAATAGAGGGATAGAAATCTCGCAGAAGACCATCCCTCTCGACTAGCATCGCAGCACAACCTCGCCGGAGCATAC
>NW_022983592.1:0-1327 GCF_010093885.1 Aplosporella prunicola CBS 121167 | reverse complement strand
TCGCGATACAAGCGGAAGTACTCGCAGAAGACTATCCCGATCGACTAATATCGGAGAGTACATTAGCCACTTCCTATAATAATTTATCGGAGATGTCTAAAACGGGGCATACTTTAGCACCTTTAAATAACGAACCTACAGCTATAGATAAAGACGGATGCCAGTTCAGCCGAGCGCCACAGGCTTTACAAGCGACATCATACAACAGCAGCGTATTTATTGCGGTGTCAGATCCGTCGCCAGCAGACCAGAAACTAAAGTCGAGCAATACTTCCAAGAGAAGACTTCTTGGGCGGCGGCTAAAAGACATTTTCAGGAAGGAATAGTAGTAACGGCGTTCCTATTTATACACGCAGGGATTTTTCGTCCGCTAGGAGAAGTTAGGCTTAGGGAAACCCTAGGTCGAACTACTATAGACTTTACATTAAGGATAGTATTAGTTATCTTATTCAAACTACGTTGTTTTTATAATTAATTATTAGACTATCAGGACATTATTCGTCGTGTATTACTTCCTATATTCGCTTTAATTTTTTATTATTTCAATACTATACCACCCCAATACTACTCTCTTTATGTAAGCATATGACTGCTCTATAATATTTATATATAAAAGGCTCGCTACCAGTCACTATTTCAAACCAAGCCGCGTTCTCATTCTTATGCGCACAGTTTCACCTAATATGTCAACAGAACTCTACTACAAAGTCCGCTGGAACTGTCTTATACTACCAAACTCTCTTGTCCTACTTACGCCTGTTTATCTTTTAGCAGTAGCATGTCAAGCTGAAAACATAAAGTACCTGTCTAGAGCAACTCGCAATTTACTAAAATACAATATACTATCCTAAAAGACCTAAGAAGAGAATTAGCGGCTGCTAGAACACAGGACGCAATGCAAAAGAGAGTAAAGAATAGCGAGATCAGGCTAGTTAAAGGCGATAATAGGGTTTAGGCTTCTAAACGGTCGGCTAGGGACAAGGAGTAAATTGCTTAGAGGGAAGAAAGATTACGATAAATTTTAGATTTATATATTTAACTCACGGTTTCTCTCTAGATATCCACAATGCGTAGCACTATAATAGGTAGTTAATTTAAAAGTTTCCCAGATAACTTGCTACAAGTTATACCCGAAATAAAAAAAAAAATGGCATAGAGCACTAAGGAGTAGCCAAGCTTATATTCATACTAAGAGACCAACTCTACCCTCTAGAACTATTAGAAGGGAACGTAGCAACTAGCGCTCCTAGGGACCTAAATCCGGCGCCAAACGAACCGGCACAGCCAGCTTATCTACCCCCCCAACTTGCACCAGGCCCCAGGCCTT
>NW_022983591.1:0-54131 GCF_010093885.1 Aplosporella prunicola CBS 121167 | reverse complement strand
TAGCCTGCATATCGCTCAGGGCGATGGGTCAGGGTAAATGAATACAACTCAACTCAACTCAACTCAACATACAGGGGTGCAAGGATGTACATGCATAATAATAAGCCGGCACCAATATCCATACCGGCTGCAAGCTGATATGACGAGTTGAACAGTCTCGCTTAACGACACGATTGCAGCCTGAGTTGCATATGAGGCGCAGTGACCTTATGGTGCTATGTAGCTATTTGCTGGACAAGAATGTTTCTAAAAATTCAACGGAATCTTGCGGTCAATTTCAAGCAATTTGTCCAGCCACTCAAAGCTCCGTCGTGTCAAGGCACCGAAAGCCCCCACCTTCGATTGCAGGCCGCCGTCTCCAGGCTCTGTCGCAATCCACTGGAGTCTCTGGTTCTCGTCCAAGTGACTCAAGCAATTGTATATGCGGGTTGTGCTGATTTCCGGTTTGGCATACATGGAATACCCCGCTCCCGTGACCATGACTGGACAGTGGACCGAATGCAGCACGTCCACACCGTCCTCGCGACTGAAAGTGAACTCTTGCATCTTGCGAAATACGTCCGCGGCTGATTGGACTCCCAGCATCCATCGCAAGTGGTTGAACTCCCACCGTGTCTGGACATTCACCCAACTAAGGAAGTCGACCAGGTAGTCCCATGCCTCGTCTGAGGCGAAGCCGCCTGCCTCGAAGGTATTGATGAAAAAGTCGGGCATGCGGCCTTTAACCAAGTCCCACATGCAGTAGAACGGATCTACTGCAATGCAAGCTTTGACGCGAGGATCCAAAGCGCCACGGAGAGATAGGTATCCACCGACAGATGACCCGGAGATGGCCAGCCTATCCATATCCAGCTGCAGCTCCGGATGATCTTTGGCAAATTCGAAAGCGAAATCGAGCACTGCAGAGATGACGAACTCCCAGTCTGGACGCATTGGCAGTTGGTCACGCCGCAAGACAATGCCCTGGCCGGGACCCTCGAAAGTAAGCACTGCATACCCGAGCTCGAGCGCGTCGCGAGGGAAAATGTTGAAAATTTCTTCCTGAGTAGCATCACCGCCGACAGTGTTTAGAATAAATGGCATCTTTCCCGGAAGTTGCTTAGAAGGATGGGGAAGATAAAGGTATGCTGGAAGGTTGACTCCTTTCTCGTACGGGATTTCCAAGCATTGGACCTTTGCATCCATTAACAGAGTAGCCCTTCTAAAATTGGATATCGCGGTCTCTGACGCCGACAAAATGCGGGAGTCCTTGTTCGGGTTTCGGCCGTTGAGCATGAACTGGGCAGCCCGCTGATAGTTGGATGCGCTGAAGTAGGCCCGTCTTGCCGCATTGCGATTGCCAGCCAATTCTGCCTGCTCGGCCACTGCTTCTGCCTTTGTGCCGGCTTTCATCCAGGCCGAGTACCAGCTTTCGACGTCGTTGTCTTTGATCTCCCCGATTGCTTCGAGAATCTCGGCGATTTCTCCGCCTTCATACGGAGTAAAGCTCAGGAGACGCAGTGTCTCGAAGTTGAAAAAGTCTGATTTAAATAATCGGAACATTGTTGCTTTGCTGATGACAAGATTTGGCTGTTGTAATGCGTGACGAATATCCATTACTGCAAGGATTTAAAGAGCCAGCTCCAACTGCCATTAGAAAAATAATGCTCCCTTGTTCGGACACGTTCGGTGATTCGGATTTCGTGGTAGCCGCTAAAAGTGTTGTACGCCGAATGTATCGGTGTTGGCATTGACTCGGCCCTGCCCCTGAGTCTGCATAATCACCGAAGTGCCTAACGACAGGACGGGGGAACAGCTATAGAGTATAGACTACTGTCACTGCTCTTCCATATGCAAGCAACCATGTCTACAGAACCAAGAATCCCACGACTTCAGAGGGCCCTCGTTGCCACGGGCCCGGGCACTCTTGCCATGAAGAGTGTCCCTTTGCCACCGCTAGAGCCAGACCAAGTTCTCATCCGAACCGCCGCCGTCGCGCTCAACCCATCAGATTATAAGCTGCTTGACCAGTCAACAACAGCCGGTGCAACCAGCGGCAGCGACTATGCCGGGACAGTGGTACGCATTGGCGCCGAAGTTACGCGTAAAGACTTGGACATTGGAGCCAATTCCGGAAACCCCGCAAATGGAGCTTTTTCTCAGTTTGTGGTCGCTCCTGCAGACCTCTGCATCCGGATGCCAAACTACATGACTTTTGAAATGGGCGCAGCCATGGGTATGGGCGTCATGACAGTCGGGCTGGCCTTCCGGTCCCTTCAACTTCATTTCAGAGACAACCAAGATTTCAATGCGGGGCAACAACAACAACACGTCCTCGTCCACGGTGGAGCAACTGCGACTGGCACCATGGCTATTCAGATGCTACGACTGTCGGGCTATCTGCCCATTGTCACTTGTTCGCCCCGAAATTTCCAGTTGGTTGCGAGCCGCGGCGCTGTGAAAGCATTCGACTACAACTCGCCCACTTGCAGAGATGAGATAAAGGAGTACACAAAAAACAAACTGGCATACGTTCTAGACTGCATCGGCAACGCTGCTACCATGACGCTTTGCTATGGCGCCCTTGGAGATGGCGGTGGGCATTACACTGCGCTGGAACAATATCCCCGGCGCCTTACAATCCGTCGCCGGAATGTTTCTCATGACTGGGTTCTTGGCTGGACGCTCTTCGGGAAACCTGTTGAATTGGCGGGTGCTTATCGTCGGCCTGCACTTCCAGAAGATCGAGCGTTCAGTGCGAGCTGGGTACGCCTAGTAGAAGCTGAACTGAAACAGCGTTTGTTAGAGCCACATCCCCTGGAGCTGCATAAGGGGGGTTTAGCTGCCGTGGTTCCGCGTATAGACTCGCTACGCAGGGGGAAGGTCTCTGGTAAGAAACTTGTATTTGCATTTTAAAGTAACGGGAGAGGATGGCGTGCAACAGCTGTAGTTAGTTCTAGATCAGTAAAGCATTGTTTTTATTATTGCCCTTGCAAATACCGTATGAGAACTTTGTGTCTTCAGAAATAATACTTTATGATGGCCTAATAGAAACAATAATGATAGTTTTACAGTGTCGAGGCATATTTTCGTGATACGAAGCGCAAAATAATAAATGCTTCATCTATCCTTCTTAATACCATAGATAGCGAGAAAGTTATCTAAGTTTTGCAACCGGAAATAGCAGCTAGTCCTTACCGAAAGAAATTAAACAATCTTGAGGCTAGCGAAAACGACAGTTTAGTTTAATTTACGTTAATGAATGACCGGAGTCAGCCCAACGACCAAAGGCTGCTTCTCCCACATGATAAACGTAAGCTGATCTTCCCATTTATAACCAGGCCCTTTAACCACTACCTCGAAGTTCCAGACAAGGTGGGACAGCACAAGCCTGATTTCTGCCCAGGCCAAGAATTTACCCAGACAATTGCGCGGGCCGTATGAGAATAGCATGAAAGCGCTGGGCTCATGCGGATGTAGGGCCAGACCACCTTTAGTTGGGTTAATCCAGCGCTCGGGAATAAAAGAGTCGGGGGAAGCAAAATTTGAAGCAGAACGGAAGGCAGACCATGGGGGAACTCCAACGGATGTCTTGCTAATGTCAAATGCTGTATGAATTGGAAGAAGGTGAACACTTACGCCACCAGGAAGCCAGTGACCGCAAACTTCAGCGCCACGTTCAGGAACCAAGCGAGGCAGCATTGTAGGAGCCGGTGGACAGAGTCGCAATCCTTCGTTGATGACAGCCGTTAGGTATGGTAACCTAGTAGTGTTCTTAATATCTATCTCAGAAGGGTGTGAGAAAGCCGTGCGAATTTCGTCTTTCAACTTCTGAAACTTGTCTGGGTACCGTAGTAGGTAATGCAAAATGCCGGTCATGGTCGTAGCAGTGGTCTCACTACCAGCAGTGACAAGAATATCAAATGTAGCGTCAATTTCGTCCCTGGTCATGCCCTTTTCATCGTTGTGCCGGCAAACGTAGGTCATGAAGTCGGGTCGGGTAGGGTCGTCGCCCACATCGAGACGTCTTCCCACCTTGGCGCGAGAAAACTCAAACTGTTGCATTCTTTGCTCGCGAACCCGTTTTGGGATCAGCAGCCGTACAATAGGACGGAGGATGGGGAGAAACATGAGCGTTGAGCCAAGAAGAACGAGCCGTTTGAAGTGCGCCAGCATCACACTGATCCAGTGATGGTAATCTTCTTTCTCGAGGCACCCGAAAGACTCGCCAAATTCCAGGTCTCCTGCAATGTCAAAGGTCGTAAACTGGAAGTAGTCCTTGATATTGATGGGCCGATTGTCTGCCTTGTTTTTGAGGCGCGTGACCAGAAGATCGAGGTACACCTGGATCAGATGCTCCTGCTGCTTCAGTGCCTTCTCAGAGAAAGCGTGAGAGAGCAGCTTTCTAATCCGTGCATGGGTGGTGTTGTCGGCGGACAGGATGGTATGAGCCCCGTTCGGTGCTCGCTGGTACCAAAGCGGGTTTCTTGAGAAGTTTTTCTCGCCACCATGGTGTCCATAGATGTCTTGCCATGCGGATGGGCCGATTAGGGACAGCTTATTTGGAGAATATCGTACAATAGGCCCGTATTTGTCGTGTAGCGCCTTTAAGTCGTGAATGAAAGTGCCTCTCCTCAGGGAGCGGGCGTTCGGGAGGCGGGACAACACCCAGAGCTTAGGTCCGGGGAATCTAGAGAGGGGATGCAAGTACAAGAGGTACACAGCAAGCATCGAGTAATAGAGTGTAGCGGCAAGTAGCGCGGTAGCGAGGAATGGGTGATTTCCCCACGCGGGGAAGCCCGTGACGGAATCCCTGTCGTCCTGCATGCCGCAATGTGATGGGTAAGGAACGAAGACTGGCACAAACGCCTCCTTCCGTCATCATTTATGGTATACGGTCGGGAAAGTGGAGTTCGGCGATTCGACGCGGGGCACGCAGCCTATGAAGCCATTCAGTCATCGCCGAACCAGGGTTGTTTCGGCAGTATAATGGCAGGCTCTAGGGCGTCCGCTTTTAGAATTGAGGCTTACAAGGGTGGTGTAAGTTTCGTACAACGACCTTCTACATCGGGCTAGAACCAACATTGGCCTGATCCTGCCCAGTCCAACAAGCAAATGATTCAAAGCTTGAGTTGGCGCGGCAAAGACTTCGCCGCGTGGCTAGCAATGCCTCTTAAGTAGCTTCGCCTTGTCGTTATCGTCTCGTGGTCAAACGCGTGATACAATGTCAGAGCCTCGACTGAGAAGAGCATGCGATCGGCGCCATGCGCAGAAGTTGAGTTGTCAACGAGAGGCAACTGGGAGTTGCCTGCGATGCACCAAGGCCAACGTACCTTGCACATCGAGTCAATCTCTGCGGAATCGGAGAGCGCGGAATCGGGCCCATACCACCGCCGACACGCCTGCTGAGGTTGAATCTCCGCAACCCGGTAATTACGTGCAGACTGGTCTTCCCACTGCTACAAACTAATCCATGCTATACCAGACATGAGCTGCCTGCTACAATGGAACCTGTCCGCTGCGCCAAATACGCCGCCGGCAAGTGAACTGCTGTTCCACATGCCCACGCCTACATCCAATTTGGACTCCATTAATGATTTCATGAATCCGTTCACGCCGTCCTGGCTCCCCGCCGACGACTTCCTCGGGTCGCAAGCTGCACCGGACGTCGATTTCGATTCTCTGTCGACTTGCCTCTCCCGACAAGAGGGTTCAGCGCCTTGTCTGGCACAACAGCAGCCGAACGAATCACAGACTCACGCCCAGTGGCTATCCAAGGTGACCGAGGTGAACGTTAAGCTCTACGGACACGCGCGCCACGTGTCGTGGATCGCAGAGAGCCCCCATATTAGAGACAGATGGATGAGCAGGACTAATGGCGTGTTTGAAGAGACGTTTAGCCTCTCGCTGCAGCTCCTCTCGATTCTCACAGAATCCGAGTCGGAACGAAATTCTAGAGGTGCCCGATCACCCTGTGGAAACAGAAGCAGACATTGGTTTACAGAATATAGACTTTGATTCAGGATCGTCGTTGATTATCCTGTCCTGCTACATTAGAACACTGGAGATCTACGCGGATCTGTTCAACGCCGTGCGAGAAGCCATATCCAAAGAGGACGTGGAAGGCTTACAATTACCCGAACTGGCGACAGGGACAGTTTCGATAGGGTCATTTCCTGCGCTGCAACTAGTCCTTATCGTTGAGATAGGAAAGAAGATACTGCAGAGAATGAAGGCGTGTGTTTGGCGGATAGAGCATGCGGGGGTATCAGACGTCCGGTCAAGAGAGGACAGGGTGTGCAGCACGATGGACGGGCTACGCCTCGCGTTGGAGCCTGTGAGCAGCAGAGAGCGGCAGGATTCATTCCGCCTCTGATATGCATATGTAACTATCGGGATTCGGTGTTGATCAGACAGGAAATACTGTGTTTCGCCGACTCGGCGCTTGGAGATAAGGATAAGTCTGCTCGGCAATGGTAACCACTTTGGGTAGATGGCTCGGCTCAGGATAGAGGATGCACTGCATGCCACTCTGTTATTACACGGTCTTTTGTGTGAAATCCCCTGTGAACCATCAGTCCTAGACCCTTGCCCATCATGTCGAACTCTACCACTGCCGCACCTCCCAAAATGCCACCGCCCTTGCCTCAGACCGCTTCCCGCGGCTGGCGCTTTTGGGCTGTCTTTCCGCCGCTCTGTGTTGCAACTCTGCTAGCCGCCATGGAAGGCACCGTCACCTCAACTGCGTTGCCTTCCATCGTCGGCGAGTTACATTCAGGAAACAATTATGTCTGGATCTTAAACGGCTACCTTTTGACAAGCACTGCTTTCCAGCCATTCTACGGCCAGTTCGCCGGAGTTTTTGGACGAAGATGGCCTACCATGTTTGCCGTTGCCGTCTTTACCTTGGGCAGCGGCATTAGTGGAGGCGCAAAGTCGACCACGATGCTGATCGCCGGGCGTGTTGTTCAAGGGATTGGCGGCGGAGGCGTCAGCGTCATGACCCAGATCATCATCAGCGACCTTGTGTCCGTCCGCGAAAGAGGCAAGTACATGGGCATCATCTTCGCTACCTTTGGAATCGGCACCACCATTGGTCCTGTCCTAGGAGGCGTCATTGTCCAGCACGACGCCTGGAGATGGGTCTTTTGGCTCAATCTTCCGATCGGAGGTGTGACGTTGTTGCTTCAGTTTTTCTTTCTCCAGGTGGCCTACCGAAAAAGGTTTACCTTGAAGGAAAAGCTGGGACAGATCGATTGGGTCGGCAACTTCATCTTGATTGGCTCCGTCATTGCCATCCTCATCGCCCTCTCCTGGGCTGACACCCGATATCCTTGGTCCTCGCCGCATGTCATTGCCCCTCTTGTCATCGGATTCGTGGGGACAGTGTGTTTCCATGTTTACGAGGCGAGTAAATTTTGCGTCCAGCCGACTATTCCTTCACGTGTGTTCGGAAACAGAACGAGCGCCACGGCCTTGGTCCTGACGTTTGGACAATCCATGTTGACGTTTTGGAGGATTTATTTCTTGCCCGTCTACTTTCAAGCGGTGCGCCTCGTCTCGCCTTCTAGATCGGGTGTTCTGCTCCTCCCTACAGTCACTGTTGGTGTGCCAGTAGCCATTGTAGCTGGACGTCTTTTGACCAATTACGGTCGCTACAAAGCCCTTCACCTCGGCGGGTTTGCTCTCATGACTCTGGCAGCTGGACTGTACATCCGCTTCGACGCTTCGTCGTCCCTCGCCGAGGTAGTCGTCTACCAGATTTTGGCCGGCCTGGGCACAGGATGCGTTCTTACAACTCTCCTTCCTGCAGTTCAGGCAGGCCTCAGTCAGGCAGATGTCGCTGTCGCTACCTCAACGTGGGGGTTTATCCGCTCGTACGGAAGTATTTGGGGAATTGCCATTCCCGCAGCCATATTCAACAACCGGTTCAGCCACTTGCTGTATCGTGTCGAAAACGCCCAAGCGCGGGCAGAGCTAGGCGGTGGGAGGGGATATTCGCATATCGATGGATCCTACATCAGAACTCTTCCTGCTGGTGACGAACAACAGGTCTTGGATGTTTATACCGCCAGCCTAAAGGTTGTATGGGAAGTTGCGCTCGCCTTCTCGATAGCCTTTTTTCTCCTTGTGTTCTTGGAGAAGCAAATCAAGCTGAGGACAACCATAAATTCGGACTACGGCCTCAAGGAGAAGAAGAAGCAGCAAACCGACAAGGAGGCGGGCGAGAAGGGATTAGGCAAGGGAAAAGCGGGCGAAGATGCTGATCTGGAGGCAGTCAAGGCGACCAAGGCGCACGCAGCTCCTCCTGAACAAGCGGTATCAGGCCATGGCGACAGTTGATGATTTATCTTTGTTCTGCTCGGGGAGAGATGTTTTGTGGACGAGGTCGGCGGGCGGGAAGCGGGAGCTGGCGGAAGATGTATTGGCACGTGATTTAAATGTCACGTGAACTTGACTTTGTGCCCACGTCATCACACCTCAACACCTCAAACACCCAACACCCACCATGTCATCAGGTACATCACACACCGTTCGTGTTCAGAAATCCCATTAACTTCTCTGTCAGAAACTCATCTTCTCCACGACAGCTCAGGCTGTAGAGTAGAACGGCGACAAAATGGCGTGGTTGTGAAATTCGGTAGACGAGTAACTGTAGCTGAGCGCGATGCTCTCGAGTATGCCCGAACGTTGCAAATACCAGTCCCGCATCTTCAAGATCAACAGATCCAGAGCGCACAGCACGATCAAACCGAAAGCATTTGGATGGATTACATCGATGGGGATAACCTTGAGGACGTCTGGCCAACCATGTCTCCGGCTCAGAAGAAAGACATTGCCAATCAGCTTGGACAGATTCTCTCTTCAATGAGGTGCCGTCAATCAGAGACTGGCATGATCGGGTCTTGCAATGGCGGAGTTGTCCGCGACTGCCGTCAACTCGACGTCTACACTGGCGGCCCGTTTCCGGATGAGACCAGCTTTAACAAATTTATTCTTGATCTATTCAACGCTACTCCAACAGATATCCGCAACGCTCTTGCACATCATTTACGCTCAGATCATCGCATAGTCTTTACTCATGGCGACTTGACACAGCATAACATCATCGTTAAAGATAACCAGATCCGAGCTCTACTTGATTGGGAATTTGCGGGCTGGTATCCTGAATACTGGGAATATGTTAAATTCCTGGACCGTCATGCCAAACATAGGGACTGGAAAGATTATGCGCAATATATATTTCCAGAGCAATACCACGAAGAGCTAATCGTTTACCAGGCCCTTAGGCGCTGGCAATTGCAATGAACCGACAGCCATAGCTTTAGCTCGATTAATCCATACGCTTATGGCTCATCCCGTGCTTCCATTATGGCATCAACCATTCCATCTACACCCGCTCTATATTCATCCTCCGATATATAATTTTGGGCTTGCAACCTTTTGAGCGCAGCCTCAACCCAAACCTGGCAGTTAAACTCTGGGTTGGAGTTTTCTAGAGGCGTCTGAGAAATCAAGTTCACGAGTTGAGGCTTTGTCATTGCTACTCGTAGATATCCGACCGATACTTCTTTCGCAAAGTCTCTGCTCTGAGAAGGATCGTAGTTTTCCCTAACTTGAAACTGGAACTCTTGGGGTGGCCCCATAACGTCGATTGAGACAGGTGGCAACTGATCGGCGAAACGAAACCATAGCATTGTGTGGCGGAATATCTGGTAGTCGACCGGATCCCCTTTGAAGACCGCAATGCTGACGTGTATCTTTGTAGCAGCCATAATAGTCGACTAGGTCACGGAAAACAAAAAGGAATACGTGCTTGTAAGAGCAAAAGCTAACAGGCAGTTCCGAGAACACTTGAGGCTCGTACCGGTTTTGAAATATGATAGAACAATTGGCACACTTTCTGGCTCCTAAGGTAGGCAGCTATTTATCCTGTGTGGGAAAGTGATCGGTTGTATGCTTGGCACTCACGTGGGACCCGCCGCCGTGCATAAGGATCGACTACGAGCTTCAACGTCGAGCTTTTCATTAGTACTATTTGTCTCGAGGCATTCCTTTACTGGTATCAGCAGGCATGCACCGCTCTTAGTTGGAGGGGGAGCTTCAAGGTGAGTAGTATAAGCCGAGTGAAGTGCTCACTCTTATTTACAGATTTGATGCCCAGTACTCGGAAGATATCGCGATAAGAGTAAGACCATCTCCTGCTCCCACGAACACAGAAACTCCCCCGACGCTAAACTTTTCCACGTCTTACTGTAGCGGCCACGAGCTCGGCTTTGAAGCCACCGAGTCCAGCAGATCTGTCTCGCTGCTGCCTAGAGACTCGGACAGGTGACAATCCACCCCCCACCACGTCTAAGCGAGCGACAGATGTAGGCGATTGGCTCACACCAATCGCGTTACACTGGGATGTTGCACAAAAGAGGGGTAGTAAGCAGGGGAGCTCAAGGCAACCACTCTAAAGCGGGGCTACGTCGAAAGGCTTGCGGCTCTTCCGGTCTTACCAACAGCTCAGAGACACATTTAAGGCTTGTCTCATCAATCCATTTCTCGTCTACAACACAGCCAGCGGGTCCTGTTACTGCAATTTATTTTTCCGTTTGCCAGCTCAAATACCGCTATCATCCCCCAGAGGATCATCAAGTCCAGTGGATCCTTATCTAATGTCTTGGAACAGATATACAAGCGACAAGGTAGGAGGAGAAATAAGAAAAGCCATTGAAACTCGTGATAAAGCAGCAGTCCAGAAGCTACTCGATCAAGGGCTAGATCCAAATACGACATGGGATGACAATGTCAGCCATCGGAATGGAACAGGATGTGTTTCCGGTTCGAAAGAACCAGCGGGCGAAACATTTGGCGGACGACCCCTCCATGAGGCTTGCCTTCTTGCGGATACGGAAATCGCGGAGCTGCTTATCGACTTTGGTGCCGATGTGAACTCTACCAATTCGCTTGGCCGAACACCGCTGCATCAAGCTGCAGATGCAAACAATACCGAGATTGCGACTCTCTTGATTCGTCGCGGCGCCAAGCTGGACGCTCAGTGCCATCAGAGCAACATGAACAACCACGGATCTCTCAAAATGGGCCTAGCGAGTCCATTGCACCGAGCAGCAGCTCGTAAAAACATTGAAGTCGCTCGCGTTCTGCTACAGGGTGGTGCCTCAACAGATGTATTGAATCAAGATGGCCATACGGCTCTGGATGTTGCGGTTTGTTACAACAGCATCGATATGATACGGGAGCTTCTCATAGGTAGCTCTTTTTTGGAGAAAACATCAAAAACTTTACAAGCCATCCTGTACCAGGCTGTCCTAAGAGGTGATGAGGAGATGGCCAAGGCTGTCGCTGGAGCATCGACCGCAGAGTGCCAAAAGAGTCCTTCTGCACATGGGCTGGAATCTTTCGCCGACGACTTGCAACCGACCTATCTGTCACTCGTTGCATCTCTAGGCAAGTCGGCTCAAAAAGAACATGAAAGTTTAGAGAAGATGGAATCGGCGGAAGACGTCCGAAAGAGGCTATACCGTTGCCTTACGGAACATTTGAATTGTGTCCGAAATGGCAGTCAGTGCGTCCGCCTTCCTACAAGAGTTATCGATGTCGGAAAAGAAGGTGACAATCCCTTCCTCCACGAGTCAGAGGAACATGAAAAGGCACCATATTGTGCCCTATCTTATGGATGGCACAAAAGCTCGAATGCTTTCATCACCAATCTAGACAACTTGGAATCCAGAAAAATAGGTATCCCAATGAGCCAATTGCCGAAGACCTTGAGCGAGGCCATTTTGTTTACACGTAGGCTGGGTATCCAATATATCTGGATCAATGCTTTATGCATAATCCAAGATTCCCCTGACGACTGGGCACGGGAAGCTAGCAATATGGCTCAGGTCTACAGTGGAGCTATACTCACCCTCACCGCGGCCCACGCGCAAAATGATACGGTCGGACTGTTTTCAGAGCCAGACGAAACCTCTAACTCTTGTTCGGCACGGAGTTGCTTGGACAAGCGAGGCTGGGCTTTGCAAGAGCAGCTTTTATCGGCCAGGACAATTGGATTTTCTTCTCGATACACCTCCTGGAACTGCCTCAGTGGCATACCTAGCCCATGGAACGACAATCATCTCTTGCTAAAGTCCGCGCTCCGGAACAATATATTTGTCACTCCAAGTGCGATATCCTCCTACCTGCCGTTAGATTGGAGGTTTCGATGTTGGGCGCGCATGATCGAAGACTACTCCAGGCGGTCTTTTATAAATGACGGTGACAGGATGCTTGCTCTTTCCGGTATCTGCACAAAATTCCAGGAAACTGTTGGTGAGGATGTAGTAACCGGTATTTGGGCCGGGAGTCATCTTGCTCAGAGCCTTTTATGGACTACCGACCAATATGAAGACAGAAGAGAACCAGATGAAATGCGCAAATCTCCACGCATTCCAAGTTGGAGTTGGACATCTGTACAGTGTCCGGTCTTTTACCATTATCCAATTTTCGAAGACAAATTCTCCAAGGAAATAGAAGTCCTCTCTGTGACCTCCGAAACAAACAACTTAACTATCACCCTTCGCACGTTGGTAATAGAAGTCCGTCCTGGAAGTAAAGTGAAATGGAAAGGAACCTGCAATTTTGATCGCCCAGAACCTTTCACCAGAGAAAACATTGGCTACCAGCCTGCCCGCGGCTGGCTGAAGGCTTACAGGAAAGCCACATGCTTTTCTGAGCAACGTCATACTCTTCGCTTGCTCGCTTACCCTACGGAGGCTTCCGTGTATTCTTTCGACAGTGATGCAGTCGCCAAAAGCGATGGCCAAGCAGGATTTTGGCTGGTGCTAGTTGGAAAACTGGCACATGGTGATCCTTTGGACGGGTACGGTTATCCGGCGTATCCTAACGGTCGACCTCCGAGCCTTCAGTGCCTTGCATGTAGGCCAGTACATCCCGGAAGTAATGAGTACCGGCGAATCGGCGTTGTTGAGGTTTGGGATACTGATTTGTTTACGAAAAGGCCAGCTAGTTCTCTGTTTATGAGAAGAGCATCCAGGGCAACTATTCGTCTTGTGTAAATTTTATCTCATGGCTTTTAAGTTTTGGGATGCCTTTGTCGTCATGTCTGTTAGCTTAGGAGTTTGCATTGATTTATTTGAACATGAACGGTTGTACACTACGTAACTACGAAAAAATACGTTGGACAGTGGATATATATGCTGTATGCCTCTTTATATGCGGCTTGAATCTTCAATCGACGGCAGTATAAAGGAGCAGTGCGAGACTATGTGTAGATAGCTTAGGCCTTGTCGCGCTGTCGGGAAACCAGAAGTTACTGTAGGCGCAAAGAGTATTTAGCAACAGAGCAGCGGAAGTCGCTGATGGTTCGGACGTTACTGTCATCAGTAAAGGTACCGTTCGTGGTGGTGGCGGCGATAGCTTCCAAAGAAGAGACTAAAATAGGGGCGCGCATGTTGTCGAATTGAACCAATGCTGAGGAGTAAAGGTAGGCTCGAGCGGCATTGTATATATATGTAGTGTGGATATGGAGTGGTAGAATAATACGAGGTGACACGGGGTAAACTCGCCATGGGTCGTAGATGTTTTGATGTAGTAAGAGACAGACTTAGTGGTTTCAGACTATGTAGCTGCTCCCTGTCCACTGTTCTATCCCGCCATAACTTCCCAACTTCAAGCCATTTTATGACGTACCCAGCAATACACCTGATCGTGCAAGAGTAGAAGCGAGTGTTCCAAGCCTATCTCGGTGTCCTACGGTTCCGCTGGTGGCATTATATAAGAAAACTAGGTCAAAATCATCCTAACAATCTTTCTACTTATCCCTGAAGATAAGCGAGTCATCTATCTACCATTTATCTCGGCCTCTATCTCATCGAACCTCCTATAAACCTGCGGGACAAAGTACGACGTAATATCCACTTGTCCCTTCTTGAACGCAACCGAGTAGTAAGCCTGCGCGCCACGGCGGGTGCGCAGTTCCTCAGGAGTCACGACGCCCTGCAATGCGTTCATATACGCCTTAGTGTAGCGGCCACGGCCGTGGCGCTCCAAGAAACCAGTCACGGCTTCGGCAGCAGCCAAGTCGGTCTTGGCATGCTTTCCGACGGCAAAGTACGCCTTGACATCCGGCAGAGCGTGCTTGGGCTGAATGTCAAAGTAGAAGCTCAAGCCGATGGGGTTTGCGCCACCATCGCCAGCAGGAAGCGGCAGCTGTGCCGACGTGGGAAAGTCTGGCTGCAATCCCTTCAGACGGTACCAAAGCTCTTGCAGCTGGGCCATCAGCTCCGAGGACACGGTTTTGCGGCCGCCGAACGTCATGACGGCTGCAATGTGGTCGAAGGACGAGTTGCGCGTGGCAACGTAGATCTTGACGCGGGCATCGGCGGGGCGGCGGCAGTCTGTCGCGGTAGTGCCGGTCATGGTGAGCTGGGAGCCGTTTGGGTCCTTTGCCATGAAGTCGCGGACTGCAGCAAGAGCAGTAAGGTCGGCCTCGGCACCGTAGGCATCACGCATGGCGGCGGGCAGAGTACTGTCGAGCAGCTGGGCGGCCTGCGTCGGCGCCCGGGCAAACCAGTAGGTCATGATGTCGACGGCGCTGGACGAGGGGGGAATTTCGACACCGAGCAGCAAAGCAGAACCGGCAAAGGCCTGGAGCGAAGCCGAGTCTGTCAGGTTGGGACGCAGGTGCGGCGCAAACTTCCAGAAGAGGGAGAGATCAGCGTCGGGGAGCAGGCTGCCGAGCTCGACGAGCAGCTCCTTGGTTGCGACTTCGTTGAGCTGGTCAGCCGGTGTGCCGGTCAGCGCGCCCACCGGCTCAATGTAGTAGCGGATGCCGGGCTTGGTGTCACCGATGCTCCAGCGCCAGCTGTATCCGATGGGGGCACCATCGCCCGCCCCGGCTGCAACTCGGCTCTTGAACCACGGCTCGCGGGAGGTGGGTTGCGGCCCGAGGCGTGGGATGACGGTGAAGAAGTAGAAGAGTAGGTTCTCGATCTGCCGCTCCAGTGGGTACTCTGCCTCATGCATCATCAAGGCAAGATGGCGGCCCGTCACCTTCCACCAATACGAGTGGTCAGGGTGGGACACGGGCAGAAAGCGTGAGATGGCATTCCAGACGAGAAGCTGGTCGCTTGATTTGACCTCTGGCTGATAGAGACGGTGAGTAAGAAGCGTGTCGAACCATGCGAGAAGATGCTTACCTGAACTTTGTCGGCGGAAGACATCTTTGCGTGGGTAATGGGATTGAGATGGTGCAGCCCGCATCTCTTAAAATGGAGCTGAGTTGGTGCTTACGGGGGCCGCAAACAATCCTTTCGGATTTTGTGCTCTCAATGTCTCGGGTTTTGTAGTGATGACCTTCCCGGTTGGAAGTAGCGGTGATGGAGGATCAGCATACCTAAGAAAGTGCCGTTCCCACGAGTGTTGGAAGGGTGATGTCGGATGAGTTATGCTTACGGTGCCAAGTACTTGGATATTGCGCCACGCGTACAGATAAAAGCTTGAGATGAAGATCCCCCTCGCTCCCATCTTCATCATCAAGCATGACGCCGCAGCTCAGCTGTACTCTCTGTCGCGACCGCAAGGTCAAATGTGACAAGAACGAGCCGTGCACCAATTGTGTCGCGGCCGGCGTGACGTGCGTGCCCATCCATCGCTTGCGCCTCCCGCGCGGTCGGCACGCGCACCGTTCGTCCGCTGCCGTCCACGTCCACCACACCCACACCACCAGTACCACCACTCTCGACAACCATCTCAGTAGCCGCATCCACCGTCTGGAGACGCTGGTCCAGGGCCTGGCCAAGCCCGACGACGCTCCTGATGCCGCTCCCGCTCAAGCCAAGGCGCCAAGCCGAGCGCCCCAGCAGCCAAGCCAGTTCTGGGCCGACTTGGTCCATGGCATCCGCGAGCTCAGAGGGCTTGTCGACGTCGCAGAGGCCACCGATCCTCCGCAGATCGATGCTGGCCTGACGATCCTCGGTTTCGGCGGGCCGAGCCACCGCCCATCAGCCCCAACCGTCCAAGCCTACCGTGACAAGCTCTGCCAAGTCTACCTGCGCCAAGTCGATCCCATCATCAAGCTCTTGCATCGCCCGTCGCTGACCAATTGGATGCTGCATGGCCTCCCCTATCTCAACTACCCGCCTGGCCACCCGTCCCTGGAAGCCCTGGGTTCGGCCGTCTGCTTCTCTGCTGCCAGCAGCATGACTGAGAACCAGTGCTGGACCATGTTTCATACCTCGCGGGCCGGCGTCGTGGCTGACTGTCGGAGAACGTGCGAGGCTGCTATCGAGAGGTCTGGTTTGCTGGCAACGCGGGACATGACTCTTCTTCAAGCATTCGTTCTGTATCTTGCAAGTTCCATCTCAATGGTATTGGGAAGACCTAAGCGAAAGTCTAACAAAGCCCTAGGTCGCTCGGCGCTGCGAGGACCGTACTCGCGCCGTATGGACCCTTCTCGCCCTCGCTGTCCGCATCGCGAAATCGCTCTTCCTCTACCTGGATCCGGACAAGTCAAACGGCCGCAGTGAGACCTTCTTCGAGCAGCAGATGCGCAAACGACTATGGCTCACCATCTGCCTACTGGATCTACAAACCTCGTTCGGGCAAGCGTCGGAGCCACTGATTGGCCTTGAGGAAGCCGTGTCGACATTGGCGCTGCCCAGCCACGTTAATGACGATGACTTTGGTCCCGAGACCACGCTGCCTGTGGCCGACAAAGAAGACCTAACTGACACAACTTTCGCTCTTGTCACATACCACGCCCAGCTGGCCGGCCGCCTGCTCAATTTTGGCGGACACGATGACAAGAGTGGCGATGACAACGAAGGGAGCAACGGCAGCAGCAAACGAGACACGCCATCGACGGACACGACAGTACGCCAGGCGCACGCACGCCGCTTTGAAAGTGCCGCCCTCAAGCTCCTGCATTTCTGCGACCCGGAATCCTCACCATATGCCTGGTTAACCTGGCACGGAACCCACTGTCTCGTTGCAGGAGCGCGGCTTTCGGCCCTCCGCCCGCTGCAGCGACCCCGCTCGCACTCGGCAGCAACCATCCAGTCTGCAAGACCGTCATCTATTTCGTCGAGCACCGAAAGCCCTGCTTCTCTCCTCCGGTTGACGCTCCAGGCCCTGACAAAAGCTCATCTCATCCACACCTGCCCCCGTGGCGAGCCCTTCAGGTGGTACGTCACGCTTCCTTGGCACGCGCTAGCGATAGCACTCGCCGAGGCATATGTGCTTGCGGGCGACGCGGCCGGCACGTCTCTCGTGCGCGCCGCATGGCCTCTGTTACAGGCCAGCTACGCACATATTGTCGCACGGCACCCGACCAAAGGGCTGCGAGGACCGTTGGAGGGGCTTGTGAACAGAGTCGAGGAACGGTTGGCCGAAGGGCGCGATATAGGCAGCAATCGGCTTTCAGCTGATGATTTGCTGAGCGGGACATGGAGTGCGGGTTCGGAGGGGATTGAGGGAATATTCGGTACCACTGCTGCTGCTGCTGCTGCTGCGGCACCGGTGACGACGAGCGTTCAGACGACGAGCCAGCAGCACCAGCAGATATGGAGTCCACCGTCGCCACTGCCGGACTTGGCGCTCGGAAGCGCGTTTAGCAGCACTTCGCAGGCGCCCTTGGTACCCCCTACCAGCGGGCTCCTGACAGCAGAACCAGCGCTGCTACCGGCAGCACAGCAGGAACCAATGGTGGACGATGGCAAAGACGTCTCCTGGCAGGCCTTGGACGACTTCCTGGTGAGCATGACGTCGTTGGACGAGGGCGCGGATGCGGACATGTTTTTCTTTGATGGCGGGCTGAGCGGGTACTAGTTCTGGATTTAGTACTGATGGAGGGTCGCGCGCGGTAAGGGCGTAGATACGGGATATGTAGCAGGGAAGATGTATGGCGTAATGGTAGATACCCAGACCTGGGGATGCTTCGGGATGATGGGGAGGAAGGAATAAGAGTGGTAATGATTAGTGGTTTTGTAGATACATGGCGTAAAGATAGATTTTGTGTGAGCCCCTAATAATGTAGTATATATAGTACACTACTACCTACGGCTATGGCTATACCAACCAACAAATTAATTGTGCTCTACGGTATCTATAGCTTCTACAGGTTCGTATCGCGTATCCGCTATACTCCTACCCAAATGGTCTGCATCGTCTTCGGGTAGCTACCTAGTTAGGGCTAATATGACGGTCATCGATGCAGCCAAGGCTGTCTACGAACGAAACACGATCTCACTACCTGCAGTAAACCGCTTTAGATACTCCCTATTTTCGTGCGATTCTGTAAGGTTAGTAACGTCCGTTACCGTACGGACGTTATCTATATATAAGTCCGCTTATTAGCTATCTGTCTCATATCATCCTCGGGTAGGTAGTGGGAGAACTATCCTTCTAATTAATTCGCTATAGTATTTTCATAGAAGAGGACGATATAAGGGAAAAGGAATAAAACATTATTCCCAATGTCTCTATTCATATATAAAGAAATCGTGCAAAACATATGCAGATTCAACATCACGTGCCAGAACTCCGAATGACTAACCCCCGCATCCCATCTCACACCTCACCTCACCCCACCTCACAATCTCACCAACACCAACAACAAACTCCCCACCGAATCAACTCAACAGTACACGCCCAACCAACCCCCCAACTCCCCCACCGTCGGACATTCCAGAAAAAGACTACTGCGGACCTCGACGCCCAGCTCGGCGCGCAGCTTCTCCGCCAGCACCAGCGCCATCAACGAGTCCACGCCTAGCTGCACAAACGTCGCGTCGGGCGTCAGCGCCGACAGCGGGAGTCCCGTCTCGCGCGCTATCAGCGCCAGGCACTGCGTCACGATGCCTGCATCATCCGCGTCCGCGTCGCCGTCTGCGCCGTCCTTGCCCGCCGTAGTTTCTGCTGCCGGGGCAGATGCCGTGGTCGAGGCTGGTGTGAAGCCGCCGCCACCGCTGCTGCCAGAGGACGTGCTCGCGCTTGCTTGCTCCCCGCGGCGCTGTTCGGAGTGAGCGGTGGATGTGCCGATGACTTCAGCCGACGCGGGAATCGCCGCCGTAGCTTTTGATGTTGACGCAGCAGCAGCGGGAGCTGGAGTAACAGCAGCAACCGGGAGTTTATATCCCGTCACCCGGGCAGTATCTGGTGCAGGCTCTGCCGCAGGCGGCGAGAAAAAGCGATCCATCAGCAAGCGCGGCACGCGGCGAAAGCGAATCTGTCCGACCATGCCGACAATCGTGCCGGCGTCGTTGAAGATGTACACGTCGCCAGCGAACATGTTGGCGTCGCCCGGCACCGGGAACATGCGCACGTAGCTGCGGTAGCGCGCCCCGGGCTGCAGCGGCTCCAGCACGCGCGCACTCTCGCACCCCGGCGTCACGTAGAAATAGTCCGCCGTGTTGGATGCGTCGCTGCCGTTCATCACCAAGCCCGCCAAGTGCGCCACGCTGTCGATCCAGTGCGGCGGCGTGTGCCACGCCCCGTGCTGCTCCGGCGTCAGCGTTATGTTCGCATATGCTTCGTGCTCGTGCAGAACCACGTTGTCCATGCCGCGGTATCGCTCTGCGTAGTCAACCACGTTCTTGAACAGCGTGTACGCCAACTGTTTCGAGAGCCGGCTGGCCTCGCCAACAGCTGCCATGCGCTCCAACGCGTCTATCCTCCCCTGCACGAGATGCGTCACTCGATCCCACTCTGCGCGCCAGGCTTGCGGATCCTCAAATCGCACCGTTGCAGTAGCAAACGATTCAGCGGCACGGGTGCCCGTCTTCGCATCGACGTTAAACCACGCCAGCGACATTCTGCTCATCGAGAGGTCGAGTTGCGCTTCAAGCGCAAGCGGCTGTGTGCTGCCTTTGGACTTGTTGGCGACTTGTGCGTGCAGCACTTCGACGTCGCTGACGTTCATGTGCACTTTTTGTGCTTGCGGCACGAGGCGCCGATAGAGGTACTCGCCAACGGTCAGAGCCATGTCGGTCCAGATTGACTATAAGCATGTCAGACAGAGCCTCATCGGGCCAAAACAGGGGGACTGGGCGAGAAGGGAGAGAGAAAAACAAAAAGTTGACGCACCGAGGTAGCTACGCCACACCCATTCATTCTGTGCCCATTCACCGCTTCCAGAAAGTTAGGGTGCTGGATATCCGAAAGAACGCACAGCTCAGCTGTCGTCTGCTCGATGGTCTCGCTTGTGATTTGATGGACCAGCGACGTCCGTAGTGCTGAAGCTGCCATGAGCGAAGGCCCGGTCGGCTTCTGTCCGCCATACTTCAGATGCGCCTTATCCAGTGTCCAGGTCCCAATGTACGGAATCCAATAATCAGTCTCATTCCACGCGTACTTGGGCAGAGTGAGCAAGTGGTAAGCGTGCTCGTCTGGTTGGAAGTACTCGGCCCAGACAGGCGTCAAACCTGCCAGATGGAGCGTGGTGAGGCTCTTGGCAAAGGTCGCGAAGCCATCCTCATTGCGCCGGCAGCTCGACACTGAGCGCGCAGCAGGCATTAATCCGCGCACAAAGCCCGAGCAAATGGGATGCGGCCCTACGTCAACCCAGAGCGTCTTATCGTCAAACATGCCAAGGTCGCGGCCGGCCCCAACGGCGGCAATGAAGTCGACTGGCTCGCGAGTCGCACGACGCAGATACTTCGCATTGATCGACTTTCCGTCGAATACAGCGGCACCAAGCAGCGGAGAGAGCACGGGGATGCTGGGCGCCTTGAAAGGCACCGGGGCGGCCGTCGCCTCAAAAGCATCAAGAATGTCGTCCATCTGCGCCGTGTGGAAGGCAAAGGGAATGTCGAGCTGCACGCACTTGAAGTTGTGTGCCTCGAGCGCTTTGCGGATGGTGTCAATGTCATCCCGCGCGCCGCCAATGACCGTGTCTTGCGCTGTGTTACGGCACGAGACTTCATACGGCAACGCCGCCGTCTCAGGCGTGTCACGCACCAGCCGAGCAATGTCAGCCTCCGTCGCCCGCACCGAGAGCATCGAGTGGCTACCGGGAGTGCAGCGCTCTTCAGTCAGCTGCGCACGCCGGCCAACGAGATACAAGGCGTCGGCAACCGACAAGGCCCCAGCGACGGCCAGAGCCGCGTATTCGCCTAGGCTGTGGCCGATTACAGCGTTGGGTCGAACTCCGAGCACTTCCCAGAAGCGCGCCAGCGCAATCTCAAACACCACAACGCTGAGCTGGGTGAGCACTGGCGGGCTTGACTCATCGTCGGCGCTTCCGTCAATGACAGATGCGACGGATGGGAAGCCGAGACGTTGCACCAGCCGGTCGAGCTGTTGCACCTGCTCCCGGAAGGCTGGGAAAGCAGCAAACAACTCGCGCCCCATGCCGACGTGATAGGCGCCTTGGCCCGTGAAAGCAAAGACGACCCCAGGTGCTTCGGGCGGGATGGGCCGCGCGTCAGTGATTGTCTTGTCGCCCAGGGAGGCCCGTAGGAATTTCTGCAACCCTGCGACGCTGGAAACCGACGTAGCGATGCGAATGCTGTGGTGCATACGTCTTGCGCACGTCGTGTACGATAGGTCGCCAAGGTTCGTATCCGTGTGCTGGTCCAAATAGTAAAGTAGGTTCTCTACGTTGGCCTGCAATGACCTCTTGCTCTTGGCTGATACGATGATAGGGTGCGTGGAGCGCACAGCCGCGACTTCGAAAGTCTGCTTCTCCGGTCCGTCCTCAAGCAGCAGCGTCGTGTTTCCACCGTGTGCGCCGAATGAATTCACAACGGCGAGCCGCTTCTTGCTCCCTTCGCGTGGCCAGGACGTATTGGTCATGGTAAGCCCGATATTGCGGCGTTCAAGATCGGTAGGGATGGTCGGATTGATTTCCGTCTTGATGCCGATGTGAGCGGGAATCATGTTCTTCTGATAGACCAGTAGGGCCTTTATCAGCGATGCAATGCCGGCGGCGGCCTCGCCATGACCAATGTTACTCTTGACGGCGCCGAGATGCAAGCGCTGGTCAGCGCGACGGCGCGGAGCTACAGGGGCGAAGATGTCTGCCACCGACTCGGACTCGACGGCGTCACCCGCCTGAGTGCCGGTGCCGTGCAGCTCGACGTATCCTACGTCCAGAGGGCTCACGCCTGCCTTTTGCAGCACGTGGCGGTAGTTGTCCTTCTGGGCGCCGGCGTGCGGGTGGGTGATGGAAATGGCCTCAGCCGAATGGTTCGTCGCGGCCGCCAGAACAACTGCCAGGATGTTGTCGTTGTCGGCCTCGGCGTCCTCCAGACGCTTTATGACGACGGATCCGACGCCATCAGCTCGGCAATAGCCATCGGCATCTTTGTCCCACACCTTGCACTGTCCTGTCTTGGACAAGAAGTGGCCGTTGCAGAGACCAGCGTAGTTGTCCGGGTCGGTGATGACGTTGAGGCCTCCAGCGAGGACCGTGTCAGCCTCTCCCGCCCATAGTGCCGAGCAAGCCGCCTGCACCGCCGCCAATCCGCTTGAGCACGCCGTGTCGATGTTGAAAGATGGCCCTGAGAATTTGAAGAAGTAGTTGACGCGCCCGTTGGCAAAGGCTCGCTCACCACCTGGCACAGCATACGTGCCAATGTTCTGGGACGCGTTCAGCTCGCGCCAGTCATCGCTTGCCTGGCCATAAAAAGTCGCAATGCGCTGCGGCCGCGAAGAAGCAGTTCGACCGGGTACCAGGCCAGCCATCTCCATGGCTTCGTACGCCGTCACGAGGGCGAGCCGGTGCATGGGGTCCGTCTGCTCAGCCTGTCGTCGTCCATATCAGTATGTTGCTCGTCTCGATTACGGCAGGATGACTCACCTCTCTTGGGGACATGTTGAAGAAACCTGCGTCGAAGAAGCCGGGCCTGTCCATGAAGTTGCCGAAGGGTGTCTGCGTGGCGTTCTCCACCTTGGCATTGGGATCGTAGTGCGTCTCTAGGTCGAAGCGATCCACGGGCACTGTTGTGTGTACGTCTCGTCCCTGCTCGAGCAGCTCCCAGAAAAGATCAGGATCGTTGGCGCCGCCTGGCAAGCGACAGGCCATGCCGACAATGGCCAGCTTCGCGTCAGCAGAGGAGCGCGGACGGCGAGGGCCAAAGTCGACATGCACCCAGGAGACCATGTCGCTCCGGACGAGCTGGGAGTCTGCGGCAAGAGCATCGGCAATGCCCTTGAGGACAAGCGAAGTGCGGAATGAGGAGAGGTAGCAGCACTCGGCCGCAGCGGCATGGGCCAGGATGGCGGCGGTGAGGCGGTCGAGATAGATGGTACCGGTGGTCAGCTCGGTGGCGATTTGCAGGAAGAGGTCATGGGCGGTAGTGGCTGTAAAGGGCTCGCCGGACTGCGACGAGAGCAGAGGTATGCGGACAGGGCGGTTGGGTGGGAGCAGCGAGGCTTTGGGATCGAGGAGGGCCTGGATGTCGTCGGGAGTGTACAGGTGAGGGGCGTGGCACAGGCCATCGTAGACGGGTAACGGCAGCGACTTGGAGTAGCGCAGGCGGTGCGAGTGCTGGAAAGCTTGATTGAGACGCGAGGGCGGGGCGCTGACGCTGACGGACGTCTTGTCGGCGGCGCTGACAAAGGCGCGACTGAGGGCCGGGCTTCGCGTGTCGGTGTTGAAGCGTTCAAGTTCGTCGCGCACCGTCTCCTCGCTCAGCTCCGTCACGACATGGGCCCAGCTCTGCAGCGTGCCGTCGGGCTGTGGCGCCTCAAGCTTGCTTGAAACATCGGCCACGTACACGCCCAGTCGGAACGCCACGCGCACGCTCTCGGCCCCGTTGCCCAACAAGTCGCTCACGCTGCTCGAAAGAGCAACTGCTGCTGCGGCCAGCAGCCCGATGCTCAGTCCGGCCAGTCCCGTCACCGACATGTCAATGCCTTCGGCCTCGTGGTGTCTACGTCAAATCGTCAGTACTGCTGCTTGCTCCTCAGTCGCCTCACTCACCCGATAAACAGAGCCACTTCGAGCACCGTCAGCAGTGCGCTCTCCATGGCCGCGCCCAGTGCTCCCTGCCGGAAGTCGCCATGCTCGGCCAGGCTAAGCACCGTGTCGAAGTGCGGCACCAGCTCTTTCAGAGGCTGCGGCAGCTTGGCCACCTCATCCTTGAGGACTGCCGTCGACTCGTCGACAAAGGCTGCGAGCAGCCGGAACCGCCTGTCCTTGGTGTGCCGGAGCAGGCGGCGGAAGACGTCTTTGACGTCGTCGCTGGGGAATTCGTTCCCAAAGAATGCAAGCTTGGGAACTGACATGTTGGCGAGCTATGTACAATTGTATGCAGCACCACCCGATGTACCATGGCGACTTTTATACAAACTTGCCTCGCCATATCACGACTCGTAAGCACGGCTTACAACCCTTTTAGGAAACTCCATCTCGGATTTTAAATCCTTCTCAGGCTGACGTCTTCGGCTTTTAGAATGCGTGTAAGATGGCCCCCACACGACAGTGGCATGACCGAAGGAAGTTGCCTACTCATGTCTTTACCTAGCCTCTCGTCGCTCCAACATAGCGGTCAAGCAACAAACATGAGCACACCACAACTTCGTCCAATACTCGTCATCGGGGCGGGCATCTCAGGGCTCACCACAGCCCGTATCCTCACCAACGCCGGCATCCCCACCATCGTCTTCGAGGCCTCGACGCCGGACCGCAGTCAAGGCTTCGCCATCAGTCTGCGCGAATGGGGCTATGCGGCACTGCTCGACGGGCTCGGGGGGCTGCCTCTCAGTAGTCTGACGCGGGGCGTGACGCCGGACCGCCACCTTGGCGGCACTGGCTGGATTGACGGGGCACTTCGCGACAACCGCACCGGCGAGCTGCTGGTCGCTCCCGACCCGGCAACTAAGCAGTCCATCGTGCGCGCCAACCGCAACGCGCTGCGCACCTGGATCGCCGACTGCGGCGACGACGAGCTGGATGTGCGGTACGGGCACAAACTCAAGAGCTTCAGCGGCGAGCCCGGCAACGTGGCCGTCGAGTTCGAGAACGGCGCCAAGTATCAAGGAGCTCTTCTCGTTGCTGCCGACGGCGTGCATTCGACCGGTAAGTATCGCCCAGAGGCCCCTACAAAGCTCTGAACTCACATATTTCGTGCGCCCTACAGTCCGGTCCCAAGTCCTACCGCACGTCTCTCCCGAAGTCGTTCCTGTGGTGGTCTACCACGGCGAGTTTCAACTTTCCCGTGCCGGCTATGACCGGCTGATCAAGCCGCTCAGCGGTGCGTCCAACATCCTCGCCGGCGTCGGCGACGGCTTCAATACGCCCATCACCGTCAGCAACGCCACGCCCACACACGTCGACCTCGATTGGTCCTACTCGCGGCCAACAGCCGGCGACAAGGATCCGCTGTACCAACCCAACGCCACAGCCGGCGCCGAGGCAACGCACCTCCCACCCGAGCTGCTTGAGGAGCTCTCGTCGCGCGAGCTGGCGTCTCCCTGGTCTCTCTTCCTCAGTCCAGACGCGCTTTCCACCCAGCGCGTCTTCCATTGGACGAGCCGATGCGTCTCGGTAACGCGCGAGGACATTGCACGTGCGGCCGAGCAGGGCGTCGTGTTTATCGGGGATGCCTGGCACGCGATGCCCATCTTCGGTGGTGAAGGTGGCAACCACGCTATTGTGGATGGGGTGGAGCTCGCGGGGGCTATGGCGCGCGCAGCTCCGGGTGGACTGAAGGCGGCTGTTGAAGAGTATTGTGACGGGTCGTGGAGGCGCTGCAGAGAGGCTGTGGCAAGGTCCCGGCAGCGCTTTTATTTGCTGCATCGTCCGATGAGGGAATGGCGTGAGATTGCGCAGAACAAAGGCCGTTAGTGGGTTTGTTCGGCGCTTGACATTTGAATCTTGTTTTTTCTTTTATGCGACGTTCCGTGGTGCTCGACTGTGCATTGAAACTTGCGGTCAAATACTGTTCGTTCTGAGATACACCAGGCTGGCAAGAGCCCGAGCTGGCGGTCAAGACGCGTCACACTTGCAAATTAATTCCACTTCTTAAAGGTCAAAATTCCAATCCAAGAAAAACAATAATAACGACAGCCATGTATAAAACACGTGGGTACGCATCCACAGACACTCAAGAGTCCTCAGTCTAGATATCCCTTCGCACCCGGGGCATGCTGCTTAACGAACCAGCGCCTGTTAATCGGGTCCCCTGGCTCAAAGCCCACGACACCGTCCTCGGCCAGCATCCACAGCACCTGCGTCAAGAAAGGCACAAGCGCCTTGTCAGCCATCTCATTCGGCACATGGCCATAAATAGCCCTCACGATCTCTCGTAGAGTCAAGCCACCCAAGCCACGGCGCCCGGCCCTCTCCAGCTCGACCTTCCGCTTCAGCAGGGCAGCGCAAACCTGGCGCACGCGTACCTCCTTGTGGTGGATATACTCGGCCATCTTGGCCGGGAGGTCGGTGATTGTGGCGCCATGGGCGGGATAGGCGCGCTCGCACCCCAGGCCTTGCATCCGCCGCAGACTGCCCATGTAAGGGCCTAGGTCCTGGACCACGGCGTAGCCGTGCCCAAGCACGTTGTCCCCCGTGAAGAGGGCGTCTTCCTCCGCCAGCACGAACACCATGTGGTCGACGGCATGGCCCGGCGTAAAGACGGCGCGGAGCGTGGCCCCCGCGACGCGGAATTCTTGCCCGTCGGCTATGGGGTGCTGGTTGCTGTCGGGCTGGGCCTTGTAGACGCAGGTGGCGAGCCGGGGGTCGTGAGCGATGAGTGAGGGCACGCCGCCTGTGTGGTCGCCGTGCCAGTGCGTTAGGAGGACGTGCGAGATGCTGAGGCCGCGCGACGAGAGCAGCTGGATGACGCGCGCGATCCAGACGGGGAGGCCCTGTGCAGTGTGTTTGTCAGCGATATGTCTAGGTAGGTAGCCATGGTTGTAGCACTGTACGTACCTCGCCCGTGTCGATTAGGATGCGCGTCAACCCCGTCCCCACGAGGTACGTGTTTGTGCCTTGCAGCTGCATGCTCCCAGGGTTACCACCCATGATGCGGATCACGCGCTCCGTGACATCCTCGACGTCCGGCAGCGCGGGGAGCTTGGCCTCTTGGCCCGACAGGTATTCTTGCCAGAAGCCTTGGTCAAAGGGGATTCGGAGAGCCATTGTGCCACATGGCGGACAACATTGGGTGGGTGGAGAAGTCTCTCGCATACATATCTGCTGTTAAAATCCGACCGCATTTTAACGGCCAACGTCAGCCTGCGCCCCCCTGCAGGGGTGCCGATATAAGACCAGACATCAGCCATTGCCACTCCCTCTGTCTTCTCTCTCTATCATCCGCTTTACTTTCGAAATGGCCGCCGACACCACCACCACAGTTTACACTCCCTGGCGCCTGGCCTTCTACGATATCTGGGTCCTCGGCATCGTCAGCACCTGGGCCTGGGGCTGCAGCACAGCCGCCTACCTCATCCCACTCTTCCGCTCCAACGTGCGCAGCAACCACCTTGACATCGGCGCCGGGACGGGGTATTACCTACGCAAAGCCGGGATTCCGGCCACGAGCAAGCTCACCATCGTGGACAACGAGCGGCCGGCGCTGGACATGGCCGTGCAGCGGTCGCGGCGGCCCGACGCGCGCGCCATCGTCGCCGACATCCTGAAGCCCTTGCCCCTGCCCTCAAAGGACCGTTTCGACTCCGTCTCCATGTACTACCTGCTGCACTGCATCCCGGCGCCCGTGCAGGACAAGTGCCGCGTCTTCGAGCTCGTCAAGCACAACATGACGGCCGACGGCGTCATCCACGGCGCTAATGTGCTAGGGAAGGGCGTAAGGAAGGACAATCGCTTCGCGGCTTTCATCCGGCGTGGTTGCTTGAACCATGGCGTCTTCCATAACAGCGACGACAATGCTTACGACTTTGAGCATGCGCTGAGGCTGAACTTCAAGGAGGTGGAGACGTGGGTTGTTGGATCTGTTTTCATTTTCAGGGCCGCGAAGCCTAGATATGATGACTGAAGCCGTGGGGCTGTGTGCGTCACGCAAAATTTGGTACATTGTTCTCCGCTCGGCTAGATGCGAAGGATGGATGCGGATGCCTAAGCAGATTTAACTGTTGCGATGGTCCGGAAAGAGACATATAGTGGTAGCATTTGTATGGTTCATAGGCTGTGGATTGGAAAAGTCTGCTTCGATATAGAATAGAGAGAAATGTTTCGATCAAGCTCCGTAGTCAAATTTTGGGGGTTTTTGCCTTATTGCAACAGAACAGCTACCCGGAATCACTTCCGTTTTCAGACAACATCAGGGGCGTAAAGTGATGCAAAAAAGAAAATTTCTTAGAAAGAAGATAAGCTAGGCGTTCTGCGGAAAGTATAGATATGACAGTAGTATAGTTTCATGACATGATGTGAGGTTTACTAGTCCAAAGCTGGCTCAAAATGGTAAGACCGATAACCCACCCAAGGGAGTTTTCCTTTCTCAACTGCTATTACTTTATTTTTAACTCATGCGCAGCTCGCCACATGCAGTATTACATTGCAACAAAAGTGTTGAGGTCATAGATGCACTAAAATATCCATGTTGTTGTTAGATATGGAGAGATTCTATTGGCTCTCGGGTTTTGAGCTGTGTCAAAATCCGACAAGCACAAAGACCAGCACCCGACAAGATACTTAAAGCCATCGAGCTCCGGAGTGAGTTAAAAAGCGATAAAACCTAACAGCAAGCCCTCTAAAGCCGTTTCGACCCATCCTGCCACCGAAATGGCCCAGAAAGAACAAGATCCTTCCAAGTCGGACACGACAGTCGGCTCGGGAGAGCACGCAGCATCAACCACTGACGCTCGCGACGAGAATCCGGCCGACAGAGACTTGGAGGCAGCCAGAGCACCACCTCCTGACAATGCCGAGAAGGAGCCAACGGATCCGGATCTCGTCATCTGGGACGGGCCGCAAGACGCCGCGAACCCGAAGAACTGGACAACAAAGAAAAAATGGGCCACCACGATCCTCGTCTCGACATTCACCTTCATCTCTCCAGTCTCTTCGTCCATGGTATCGCCGGCACTGGAAACGCTAGGCAAAGATCTTGGCATGAAAAGCGACATCGAAGTGGAGATGGCCCTCTCCATCTTCGTCCTCGGGTATGCCATTGGGCCGCTGTTCTTCGGGCCCGTCTCCGAGCTGTTCGGCCGCGCCCGCGTGCTGCAGTTGAGCAACCTCTTCTACCTGGCGTGGAATCTCGGGTGTGGATTCGCGCAGAATAGAGCCGAGATGTTCGTGTTTCGGTTTCTTGCTGGCATCGGCGGAAGCGCGCCACTCTCAGTTGGGGGAGGAGCTTTGAGGTAAGCAATACAAGCCGTCCCGAGTGTTCTTCTGCTGATACAGTTCTTGTTGTTTGCAGTGACTGCTGGGCGCCGGAACAGCGCGGCAAGGCCGTGGGCATCTACAGTCTCGCACCGCTGCTTGGGCCGGTCGTCGGGCCAATAGCCGGTGGCTTCATTGCGCAGAACACGACGTGGCGCTGGGTCTTCTACGCAACCAGCATTGCGGCCGGCGTCGTTTCGGGCGCCGGTCTGATCTGGCTGAGCGAGACGCACGCGCCCACCATCTTGAAGAGGAAGCGGGACCGGCTGGTCAAGGAAACGGGGAATAACAAGCTGCACACTGGCACCAGCAGCTCGGACAAGAGCCTCGTCGGCGCGCTCGGCGACGCCTTGCTGCGCCCCTCGCGCATGCTTGCCACCCAGCCCATCGTGCAGCTCGTCGCTCTGTACATGGCGTACCTGTTCGGGCTGACATACCTCATCACGGTGACGTTCCCGGTCGTGTGGAGTGAAGTGTACGGGGAGAGTCTGGGTATCGGCGGGCTGAACTTCATCTCGCTGGGCGTGGGCAGCATTCTGGGCGTGCAGGTGAACCTCCGCTTCGTCGACCGCATCTACCGCCGCCTGAAAGAGAAGAACGACGGCGTGGGCCTGCCCGAGTTCCGCGTCCCGTCCATGTTCGTCGGCTCCGCGTTCATCCCCGTCGGCCTTTTCTGGTACGGCTGGAGTGTGCAAGGCCATGTTCACTGGATCATGCCGAACATCGGCATCGCTATCTTTGCGGCCGGCACCATCGTCTGCTTGCAGAGCATGCAAGGCTATGTTATTGACAGCTATACGCGCTTTGCCGCCAGTGGCCTTGCTGCTGTCGTTGTCCTTCGTAGCCTGGCGGGATTTGGGTTTCCCCTCTTCGCTCCGTACTTGTACGAGCGCCTGGATTACGGGTGGGGCTCCAGCGTCTTGGCTTTCATTAGCATCGCTATTGGCGTCCCGGCTCCGTTCGTCTTCTACCTTTTTGGTGCGAAGCTTCGCGCCATGTCGAAATATGCTGCTGGGTAACGATTGAGCTTTTCGCTTGGTAGGCTGGTTTCAACGGTCTTGTCGAGAAAATGGGATAAAAGGCCTGTATCAAAGTAGCTTTAGGTTGGTTGAAGTCTCAGCGCTGTATTATAGCCGAAATAAATGGATCGCCACTTACTTGTTTAATAAATTAGCATTTTCATTGTTAAAGTAGTCAATAATAGAATTAGACGTTCTGTAAAGCTGCGAGAAAGTGGTATTAGCTTAGAAAACCATACCGGGTCAGGTGGGCTCGACAGTTTGCTTGCGGAAACACAAGTAAGACAGTGACTATATGTTTCATAAATAATTCATCCTGCCTAATGCCTATCTTCACCCGTATACAAGAGATGGGCGGAACAGAGTTATAAGACAACGGCATGATACGCATCGGAATTCGATGGCATACTTTCGCTAGTAATCAGCTTGCATTGTTTATATATAACGTCTTTACTCCAATTTGTAATCGAACTTCGATTGTTCTGCCGGAGTAAAGATGTCGACTAGATCCCTTTAGTTATAACAATTAGTTTCTTATATGCCATCCGGTAGTACTTTAACGACTTACATATAATATTCTTGGTTTTTTCCTGGCTCTTGTTCTCGTCTTCCTTGGCACAGCAGACAAAGCAAATAAATGGAGATTTCTAAAACTGTTAGCCACTAGTTTTTTTCTACTATAAGCCTAGGCATTGTACCCCGCGCCTCTCTGGTACCTGTATTACGGCGGTTAGCTAAGTCCTGGTTTACAGTTCGCAAGGGCCATGCCTCACTCCTTCTTCTCCGCAATCTGGTATTCCAGGGAAACACCAGTGCGTACAGCGATCGTCATCTTCTTCCAACAGAGTTTGAAATCTTGGTGAACAGAACCCTGTGGCGGCGAACAAGGCGATGAGCATGAGACTGCACTTCATGGTTGGCAAAAGGTGTGAGGGGTATAATCTCTTCTGATGTCTGAGTCCGCACGTCTGAGTTTGTTCCATAGGATGGTAGATATTTGAGGACTTTTTATACGTACTCCGGCGTCAGCGCCAATCCTCGCTGTGTGATCATCTCTCTTCCCGAACATCAAAAATGACGCGATTGTAACGACAACCGGAACTTTAGGTAACATTAGTTGCATCTTCTTCCTATCCTGTGCTCGTGCTCCGATCAAATAACTCGCCTCGTCTAATTAAGCGATATGCGTACGATCCTAGGCGCTTCACTGCATTATCTTGTGTAAATTACCCCTCATCGTCCTACCTGAAGCTTGCCTCGGAGTATGATTCGTGGCAGCTGTTGCATTAGCACTCGATGTAAAAACCCGGTTGCTAGGGAATCAATTGCGGGGTTCCGAGCGACTCCTGTTGCACAACAGGTACTATATGTCGAAGGCGCATGGGCCAACATCGTATCTCGACAGATTGACAGACTCGGTTGCTGGCCGTCACGGAATGACGTGTAAAGTAGTGGCTATGAGAACTTGATGTCATTATGCCTAAATAACGAGAAGGTACTACTGGATATGCGACTTAAGTTCTTCCTGAGTCCAACTCCACAGCTGCTCCTGTAGTTCGCGATCTTGAACGCGCTCGGAGCCCTTTCCAGGTATTCCGACTGGAGAATAGAACTCTCCAGTCTTTGCATCTGGGCTGATAGAAGCCCATAGCTGGTTCAAGGCACCTTTTTCAACCGTCGACGCAAAAGCCCAAACGGCAACATCGAGGAACGGCTTGAGGAAGACGCCTGTTGACTCATGGTGAAGGTTTGTTGCCGCCATCCCGGGATGCACGCAGATGAACTTGACGTCGTTGTGTCGCTCGGCGATGGCGGAGGTGTAGTGTGCATTGGCGAGCTTGGAAATACAGTAGCGCGCTGTGGTATTGCGCTCAAGCATGGTTGTTTTGAACTCATCGAAGGGATACAAATCGGCCGGGGCCATGGCCTCAGAGGCCGAAGACAAAGTGACGACGCGGACATCGGGGTTGATCTTGGCCGTTTCCTGGAGCGTGGGCAAAAGGAGCTGCGTGAACAGAGCGTGGCCCATAACGTTGGTTCCGAACTGAATTTCATAGCCCTCTTTGGTAAGGCCTGGAGCCGTCATCATGATCCCGGCATTGTTGATGAGAATGTCGAGACGAGACTCGCAAGCCTGGAATGCCTGGACAGCCGCCTTGATGCTCTCAAACGAAGACAGATCTAGGCTTAGGAAGGTAATCGGCGCGATATTCCCTTCGGACTCTTTCAGTTGCTGAATGGCCGCTTGGCCCTTCTCCTTGGATCGCGCGGCAAGATAGATGCGCGCGGGGTTGTGCTTTGCGAGTTGTCGCACCGTCTCGAAGCCTAGTCCAGCATTGCCTCCAGTCACAATGACAACCTTTCCGCTAAGATCGGGTATGTCCCGATCCGGGAGAAATGAAGGAGCAGCGCAGAAGCCAAGCATGGTCGCGGTTAAGGTATGTTTTCAGTGTGTAATTTGAATTTGTTGTTAAGATTTCGTCGATGAAATCAAGAGAGACTTGGAAAAGCGACGGGAACAGAAGGCTATTTATCGGGAGTGACTTTCGTTGCACGACTGTAAAATTGGACTCACCTCATGGGGCGCAGCACCATCTCTTTAAGGTTAGATAACCGCTTCCTCCATGACCGCTAGGGATACCTAATAACGTTAGTTTGCAGAGATACCCAGACCTTCCAAGTTCCGTTAAGACAGATAACTATCTGCAGTATATCGAGGGAAATTCGGAGGTGTCAATACCTGCGAGGTCGAACATAGGTTGCCATCCATTTGTCCCAATGATCCTTGCCCGTGATGGCTCGCCTTGGTCTGGGCGGAAGATGGCGGAATGGTGGGCCAAGAGCGGAAAGCGGGGGCGGAACGCGGAGCGGAGCGGACCACCGCGCGCACCGACGTACCTAACTTCATGTTCGCCGCCAGGCTACAACCTCTCCTACCTCAACGCTGCCTTTCACAATGTCCGAGACGCCTCAATCTAGTCAGCGCGGCTCCTTTCTTTCGCGCGCCGTGAGTCGCCGTCCCTGACCGTCCCTCGCCTTGCCCTCCTCCTCCGCTGATTGTCCCAGTGTGAAAACTGCCGCGTTCGAAAGGTATCCTCCCCGCCGACCCCATCGATCCCATATTTCCATATCTGACGGAGACACAGATCCGCTGCGACAAGACAATTCCCTGCTCCAGCTGTAAAACCCTTGGTGTTGCCTGTCAGGCTGCCTCAAGAGCAACCGAGCACCGTCCCCGCGTCATCATCTCTAGCCAGTAGTACGTCTACAACCTTCTCATCCCGGATATACTCTCATACCTGCTAGTGAGAAGCAGCTCGAGCTGATCCAGGAACGCCTGAGATCCATCGAGCATAGCATCCGGAACCTTTCTCATTCACCTTCTGCCCCTCTCACCGTTCCACCTGCCTCTGCCCAGGACACCCCAGAAACAACAACCTCTCCATTTGAAGGCGAATCCTCTTTTGCCTCGCAAACCATCCAAGCTAGAGAAGCCGCCGATATGACTGCGGCTGCTATCAACACTGACGAAGTAGCCACGGTCCTGGCTTCCTTGAGGAACAGCCTTCAAACACCCCGCGCCTATGAAGCCTACCTTACACCCCATAACTCCAATCCTTCTCCCCAAGAACAAAACCTCCCGCCTGTTGACTTCGTCGTGGCTGTCGTCAAGCGGATTAAAGGTATGAGTTAGCCTTCCCCCTTTCCTCTTCTTTACTAACGCTCCCAGCTTCTCCCTCGTTCGTTATAGTGTGTTACTCCTTCACGGACCCACTTCTCTTGGAAAAGCTTTGTCGCAAAATCTATTTTCCTTCGGAACCCCTTCCTTCTGGCTCCGTTGCTCTTCTCCAAGCCCTAGTATTTTATATCGTTTCTGACTTGATATCCGCCCATGACCCTTTAACCGAACAATTTGACTGTGCCGCCTACGCCGAACTTTGCGAACGAAATTTCTCCAGCGCTCTATCCACCTATGAGACTCTCGCCATTCCAACCTTGGAAAATGTTCAAGTCCTTATGTTTGGAGTAGGTCGCTCCGTCATTTTAATGCTTTATCTAACCTCCATAGGCCTGCAGAGCTCAAGAAAAGGCAAAACTTTCCCTCTGTTGGACTTATCTCGCCGCCGCCCACACCCTGTGCCAAACAATGGGCATCCATCGCAAGTCGTTCCTTCAAAATGACCCCCACCCCGTTGCTGAAGCAAAGCGCCATGCGTTTTGGTTCCTCTACCTCATGGAAAAGAACCTCTCTCTCAATACTGGCCGAACGTCGAGTTTCCAAGATTACGATATTGATTGTGAATTATTTTCCATATCAAAGAACCCAAAACAAGCCCCATGGGACATCCTCAACCTCGCATCAGTCGGGTTCGCTCGCATTCAAGGCAAAGTCTATGATCAGTTGTATTCCGCTTCCGCCGTCACTCAGCATCCAACAAAAAAAGCTTCAATTGTAGAACAACTTGCCACAGAACTCCTTCAGACCCGTGATCAAATTTGCTCTGTATGTTTCTCTTCATTACCTATTCATTTCTAACCTCCGCAGGTTGACATCTCCAACTCTTACTTCAGAGATGCCCTCGAATGCCTTATGATATCCACCGATTTCATGTACTATTCTGTTCTCACGATGATTTATCGCGCCCAAACTTCTACCAGCCATGCCACCGAAATCAGTTCCCAATGCTACGAAGCCGCCAGGCTAAGTCTACGGGCTCATCTGAAAACTTTCGAGCATTTCGTGCCCGGCGAAAACCATTTCCGGACGATTGATTTTGTCAACTGGTATGTCTTCGCTATTTTTATCAATTGGTACATATTCATGATTCCATCCCCACTACTCCAAAAGCTGACCATCTAGGATCGTTCTCTACTGCTCTTTCGCCCCCTACGTTATTGTCTTCACCCACGCCATGGCCACGTTTGACGAGGACGATATCACTCTTTTGCGCGAGACTGTGAACGCTCTAAACCAGCTCAAGGAGGTAAATAGCGGCGTTCGTCGTCTCTTTGACGTCTGCAAAGCTTTCCTCAACACTGCCGAAGTTATAAGTCGCTCGCAGAAGAAAGTCGATGGAGTCCATCGACAAGATGATGGCTCCCTTGTCCTCTCTCCTTTCTCCGGTGAAGCTATAGCTACCGGAGATCTTGCCTGGCCCGGGGGAATGGCTGACTTTGATATGAGCGGCATGGACATATCAGCATTCCTTGGCAATTGGCTTGGAACCAACAGGCCTGTCACTGACATGCTCAATCTGGATAGCGATGCCGATGTTTTGAATTGAGTCACCGTGGCATCCGCGGCAATTTTAGCGCGGGCTAGCTCGGCATCCGTGGCGGCCGCGGAACCCGCGGGTTCCGCACTACCAGGCTACCTACGCGACATTATGTTAAAGACTCTCATAATACCCTTGCTCTTTTTCATTGCGCATTGCGGTTCGTCTTGTCGTGTCATTCAGTTTCTTCGATATGGACGAGGTATCGGAAAAAGGCAGTGCCACTGTGCATGGCGAAAAGGAAACCGGGGCGCTGGCGATATACACGGTGGGTCCTCTCTCTCATGTCCTCTTTACTTGACTAATTGTAACAGCGCATCTTCTCCTACTCTGAATCAGCAGATTGGCTGCTCAACGCTGTAGGATTAGTTGCTGCAATAGGTTCCGGCGTCGCATTAGCTATGATCGAATTGCTTTTTGGCAACTTTGTCAACATCATTCAAGACTTCACAGCGAGCAGAAGCACTCCTCAGGAATTTCGCCACGACATCAGCAGCGCCACCCTGAATTTCGTTTACGTCTTCGTCGGTCGCTTCGTTTGCAGCTACGTCTTCACGGTTTGCTTGACGATAACTGGAACGCGCATTACTCGAAACATACGCCAGCACTTCCTCGAGGCGACTCTCTCACAAGACATTGCATATTTCGATGAGAACAAGGGATCCGTCTCGGTCCGTGTCACCACAAACGGGAATCTCATTCAACAGGGCATTTCCGAAAAACTCGGCCTTGTTATCCAAGCGACCGCAACCTGCGTAGCAGCCATAATCGTCGCTCTTATCACACAGTGGAAGTTGACGCTCATTACAATGACCATTGCTCCGGTTATTGTCATTGTAGTCGGTATTGCAATAGGCATTGACGCCAAGATCGAGTCGGGAATCTTGGACATTTATGGGCAGGCTGCAGCCCTTGCTGAAGATGTTATCTCCTCTGTAAGAAATGTTCAAGCTTTTTGGATGCGACCGCACCTTACAGCAAAGTATGATGGGTATCTTGCAGAGGCGCACCGAAGAGGCAAGACCAAGTCGGCGCTTTGGGGTGTCTTATACTGTACCGAATTCTTCCTCATCTATGCTGGATTCTCTCTCTGCTTCTGGCGTGGAGTTCACATGTTCGCTGAGGGAGAAATCGATGGGCCTGGTACCATTGTCACGTAAGTTTACCAATCTCTTCTCGAGCCTTGCTGATTTTTAGTGTTCTGTTCTCTGTCGTTATCGCTTCTACATCGCTCACACAAATATCGCCTTACTTTACTGCATTCGCAAACGCCGCTTCCGCCGCTTCAGCTCTATTCGACACTATCGATCGCCCATCCCTGGTAAACCCCCTTGGCGATAACGGAACAAAGCCCGAACAAGCCATCGGCAACCTCGAATTTTCACATGTCGACTTTTCGTATCCCACGAGACCAAATGTCAGGGTCTTGAAACAATTCTCCTTGACATTCCCGGCCAAAAAGACAACTGCTTTGGTAGGCGCGAGTGGCAGTGGCAAGTCCACCGTTGTTGGTTTGTTGGAACGTTGGTATAACCCAAATGGGGGCACGATCACACTCGACGGTCATCGAATAGAGTGTCTCAATGTCAACTGGTTGAGGACTAGGATGCGACTAGTGCAGCAGGTACGCAGAGCCCTAGTATCAAGTTTCGAAGACTAACATGTTAGGAACCTGTTTTGTTTAATGACACAGTATTTGGAAATGTCCGCAATGGCTTGACGGGAACCAAGTGGGAGAACGCTCCACGGGAACAGCAGTTACTTCAAGTCATCGAAGCCTGTAAACTGTCTAACGCTCATGACTTTATCTCGGAACTGCCAGAGGTACCAATAGTTTTCACACTAATTATTTTCCACACTAACATGTAAACTACAGGGCTACGACACACATGTCGGTGAGAGGGCCGGTCTCTTGTCTGGCGGGCAAAAACAGCGTATCGCCATAGCCCGAGCCATTGTTTCCGATCCAGAAATCCTCCTCCTGGACGAAGCCACCAGCGCACTTGACCCCCATTCCGAAACAATTGTCCAACACGCTCTTGATCGGGCAGCCGCTAATCGTACAACCATCGTAATTGCCCACAAACTTGCTACCGTCAAGAATGCGCATAACATTGTCGTCATGTCCAAGGGTGAAGTCATCGAGCAAGGCAACCATCAACATTTGCTTGCAAAAGATGGTGCCTACGCCCGACTCGTTCAAGCACAGGGTCTTGAGGCCAAAACTCAACCTGGGCTTCTCGAAAACTCGTCTGGAAGTGAATCAGAAAACGACCTGGTTGAGACTGTGAGCTCGAACGAGGTTGCGCATGTCGCGGAACAGCAATCAGGCCTCGATTACAGCCATTTCAAAGAGCACGGCATGTTTTGGGTCGTAGGAAAAATTCTCGGAGAACAGCGGACCCTTTGGCCTTTATTCGGCTTCATATTTATCACATGCTGCGTCGGAGGTTGGTTGTTCTGTTCCTTACTCAGACAACGCTAACAACAATAGGTGCTGTTTATCCTGCCCAAGCAGTGGTCCTGGCTGAACTCATGGATGTTTTCACCTACACCGGCAAGGAACTCACTAAACAGGGCGATTTCTTTTCTCTCATATTCTTCATCATCGCTCTCGCCAACCTGATAGTCTACTTTATCCTCGGCTGGTGTAGCAATGTTGTGAGCCAAGTAAGTCTTCAGCATCTCTATATCAGTATGGTCTTGCTAATTTTAGGCCTTAACTCATTTCTACCGGAGAGAAATGTTGGATGCACTTCTTCGACAGGACATCCAGTTCTTCGATCGTGCCGAAAACACCACTGGTGCTCTGACCAGTCGATTATCTTCGCAACCCACTCAACTGCAGGAGCTAATGGGATTCAACCTGTCTATCATCATCATTGTCTTCATTAATGTCATTGCGAGCAGCATTCTTGGTCTTTCTTTCGGATGGAAGCTTGGTCTTGTCGTAATATTCGGCGGTCTACCTCCTTTGGTCGGCGCTGGGCTTGTACGGATGCGGCTCGAAGCCAAAATGAACAACGACACCGGAAAGCGATTTGCCGACAGCGCTGCTCTCGCTGGTGAGGCCGTCGGAGCCATTCGCACCGTCTCTTCGCTTGCACTCGAACGCAGGGTCTTGGAAAACTACCGACTAAGCGTGGATGGCATCGTTCGTGTGTCCATTCCCTCAATCATACATTCCATGTTTTGGTTCGCCCTCTCGCAATCCATAGAGTTTTTGGTTCTTGCTCTTGGTTTCTGGTATGTTAATCGCAGCTACGAAAAATTACACGCTCTAACCACCCCAGGTATGGTTCTCGGCTCGTTTCTACTAGAGAATACAGCATGCACCAGTTCTTCATTGTGTTTGTTGGTGTTTTCCTCAGCGGGCAAGCGGCAGCCCAATTTTTTATGTACACGACCAGTAAGTAATTCAACTTTATATTTAGCTATATCTAACAAGTACAGGCATCACCAAAGCTATTTCTGCTGGGAATTACATCTGGTGGTTGAGGTCATTGAAGCCCGTCGTGACCGAGACGGATGAAAATAAAGACATCGGTCCAGATGCTGATGCTCCGTTGGTCCTCAACGATGTCCGGTTCTCGTATCCTACTAGACACGACACAAAAGTGTTGCGTGGTATCTCAATAAGTGTAGGTTGTGTCGATTTTCTAAATTATTGATATTATTCTAACGTTACAGATCCAACCCGGCAACTTTATCGCTTTGGTCGGTGGATCCGGTTGCGGCAAGAGCACCATGATCTCAATGTTCGAACGTTTTTACGATCCTACGTCCGGTGCGGTACAACTAGGAAAGAACATCGCGTCCATGAATCCCCGCTTGTATCGTCGGCAGATGGCACTCGTTCAACAAGAACCAACCCTCTACCAGGGTACCATTCGGGAAAACATCTCTCTCGGCCTTGAAGATGCCAAAGACTCCTCTGAGGAGCGCATCCTTGAAGCTTGCCGACAGTCCAACATCTACGACTTCATCGCTTCCCTCCCCGAAGGCCTCGACACTCTATGTGGCTCCCGCGGAGCTTCTCTCTCCGGTGGCCAACGACAGCGCATCGCCATCGCGCGTGCTCTGATTCGAAACCCCAAGGTCCTTCTGTTGGATGAAGCCACATCTGCTCTCGACACAGAAAGCGAGCGTGTCGTACAGACAGCGCTTTCAGATGCTGCGAGCCAAGAGAAAAGAATTACTGTCGCAGTTGCGCATAGGCTAAGCACGATCAAAGACGCAAGCTGTATCTTTGTCTTCTTCGGAGGCAGGATCGCTGAGTCCGGAACCCACAAACAACTCGTTGACAAGGGCGGGATGTACTACGAGATGTGCAAAGCGCAGTCGTTGGATCAGGCGGTTTAATCTGGATATCTAATTTCCCTCTCCGCTCTACATAGTTCGCCGTATACTCATTAATCTCAACTCCTAATAATTCCGCTCCCACCTACCCACTTCTCCATTTCTCTCTTAAATTCGCGTTTACAATGCCGCCAATCCCAAACGCCGGAACAATCCTGCCAATTCTCGCCAGACACGCGCCGCCCCAATGCCTCCGGATCAAGCTCAACCGCTGCGCCAGCCCCACGCTCTCCTGCCCCAGCGGCCGGTTATACAAATCCAGGCCGACCAAATGCAGCGGCGTACTCACTAGCTGGATGGCGGCAGGACACAGCAACTGGGTAAGATTGCGCTTTGCCTGGGGCGACTCAGCGAGCGCATCAGGGACGTAGGGCGCGAGGAGCGGCGGCAAGTTAAAGCAGGCAAAGATGGTGATGGTGTCGCGGACAAAGAAGGCCGAAAGCGCGGGGAGCGGGACAGGGCGGCGGGGCGCGACGACGCCGGCAGCAGCAGCGGTTGAAGCGCGCGGGCCGAACATGGCGGCGAAGCGCGTGTCTTTGTAGATGCCGTAGGACATGTTGACGATGGAGACGGCAGCGAACTTGGTCGTGGCGCCCATAGTGCCGCTGGTGTCTGAGAGAGACTGGATCGTGTCGCACGTGTTGGCCGTCATGTACGTGGACAGGTAGAGCCCGTGCATGATCAGGAAGGGCTTTGAGAGGAGGAAGCCCGGCCGGCGGAGAATGGTGCTGAGGGTGTTGCGCCAGCTTTGTTGGAGCGGGATGCCGTGCGCTGTGCTTTCTACTACTGACCTGTGAGGCGTGAGTATTTTGCATCTCTAATCTCGGGGAGCGGGGCCATTGTTACTTGTCGATTACTGTTATTATGGGCGCGAGCAGTGTGGCAGCGCATGTTGCTGCGAGAGCGTCGGCAGCAAGGTTAGAGACGAGGTTTTGCATGCCAGTTTTCGGTTTATCCGTGTCGATGCTGGTCTGGTGAGTGTATTTTTCGGCCATGGTGGTGGTACTGGAGGCGGTAGAGACTAGAAAGCGGAAGAGCAAGTCTGGGCCACGAGGTCATATATATGCACCATCATGGCCCAAGCTCCCTTTGCCAGCCTAGGTTCCACCATGACCTAAAGCTTAGCGTCGCCGGTTATCGTTGTTGTTTGGATAGGATTGCGCTCATGGCTAGGTTCCGTAGCATCGGCACCATCGGGTCCACTTCCGAGAATCGGATGAGACTCCGTTCTGCCCATGAACTTTAAGAACCTTGAAATATCTACACTCCCAGATCAAAATCAAATCACTTAGCTGGTATCTACATGTAAACGCCAAATATAAATCCATCTCCCGACTTTCTCTACCACAGTTGTAGGTATGTTAGGAACCGTCGCCACAAGGGCTTTGAGTAATACTTGTCCAGCTGGGTTATCTCATCTGCGCTAAGATCTCTCCGACCGGTAATCAAGTCCATGGAAGCAGAATTGCGGTATCTCGTTCTGAAGATGAGCTTATAGCCAATATAGCTCGCAATAATCAGGATCAAACCGATCATGCTCTGAAAGAAGCTTGTGACGGAAACTTCATCGGAAGAACCCTAAAAAATGGTCAGCTCGGGACTTCAAGTTGCTCCGGGAGGGCTGTGACTAACGTTTGGATAGATGCCGATGTAAATGCAAGCGACTACCAGCACCATGCAACCAAGGAACAGCCACAGAGGAGTAAATGGCCACGCAGTACACTTCCATGCATACACACGATCAAACAACGGATCGTTTTGCACCTTGAGGGCTTTGCGGAACCTCCAAGATGTGATTGCCAGGATAATCCACATGCAGAAGAAAGAGGAAGAGGTAATCGAGACGAACCATCCGAAAATAACCGCACCAGTGCCTGAAAATGTAAGTTAAAAAACTCGGAAACATTGGGGTAGACTTACTGCTAAGATTGATGTAAGTGAAAGCAACCGACACCATCGCAGTAATGGCCAGTGATGCTCTGGGACGGCCACTGGTGTCCACATTGGCCAAATGCGTCGACACAAGCCCCTGCAGAGCCAACGCTCGAAGCGCTCTAGAGCCGATGAAGATGCTTTCGCACGCCATGCTCACAGCCGCGATGAGGATGACTGCGTTGAGCAAGTGAGGCAGTCCCTTGATGCCGGCATTTTCAACCGCAATGACAAAAGGAGAAGCAGCGGCGCCGCTGCCGCCAAAGAGCCTCGAGTCATCGGAAGGAACCAGCACCGAAATCAAGGCCAATGCACTCATGTACACGCCAATGACACGGCCGGTGACCATTCGGGCGGCCCTGCCCATGGCCATGCGCGGGAAAACTGCTTCTGCGCCCATCATGCCGATGAAGATCTGGTCGCCACAGGCCCAAACGGCGAGCATCATCGCGTTGCCAACGCCCTGTACTTGTAAGCCTTACATCCGGCGACTCGTGCGGTGGAGAGAAGCTTACCGAAAACCCGCCCTTGAACGTAGGGTGTTCTATCCATGTCTCTCCATGATGAACTTTTCCGGTCGGGCCAGCACCGCAGACGATGGCAATCGATGTGACGATGAAGATGAGGAAGACGACGATTTTGATCAACGACGTCACGTACTCGAACCAGGCGAAGTATTGACTTGGAAGGCAAAACAACGTGAAGACGAAGACAAGGAACAGCGATACTGCCAGCATTAGTCTCTCGCTTTAAAAGATGTCAGGTTGAACTTACACCACACTGCCTGATGAACGGCTCCATCGGCCCAGAAGTTGATCAGGATGACAGACACTGTTGCCTCGGAACCGACCACAGCAACCCAGCCTGCAAAAATCAGCAAAGCGCCGAAGAATACTTGGAGCAGTACCTACCAAGCCACAGAGCAAAGCCAGCAGAAAATCCCAGAGCAGGGTCTACCCATCTATCGGCGTAGTCGATGAGGTTTCCAGACACCGGAAAAGCAATGGTCATTTCGGCCAGCGTTTGAAGCACGCAGAAGACCAGTATCGTCACGAAGCCGTATCCGAAGATCATGGCACCCGGTCCAGCTAATGCGGTTAGCAAGCCCCTTGGAGCTGCGGAGGAGTGTGTGCATACCGATGAATAGAGCTTTGCCTGTTGCCACGAACAGACCGCTTCCCATGTTACTTCCCAGAGAGATAACTTGAGTTGCACCCGTCTGGAACACGGCTTTGTACTCTCCATATCCTTCATTGGCAACGGTTCCTTCGGTTACGGAAGCAGCGGTGTTGGTACGGCTGAGGGGCTTGGAAAGGCCCTTCTCCGGGTCCTTCAAGTGTGCGGAAGGTACAGAGCCAGCCAGCGGTGTCTCGCTCGGTTGATGCATGATGACAAAGAAAGAGCAAAGGTCGAGAGAAGAGTGAAGAGCAATTCAATTGCAAGCGGCGAGGGCTTCATTTTTCAAGTGCTCGTCCAAACCTCGATTTCCCCGCAAAGAGGCGTATCACAAAGCATCAGTCTCTTCACTACACAAGGAAGGCCCCGGCGCCCGAGGCAGATAGGCAACGGCAAACCCCAGGCCTTGGCGACCAACATTCCCGCGATAACGAAGCGCAGCCCGACAGTGTGGGGTAGCGCGAGGCGTGCGCAGTGGTTAGCGCAGCCGCCGGGTGGCGATCCGGCGCATGGAAGCCATGGTGCGGTTAGCGCACCCGCCGGTGGATCAACGACGTGCATGGCTTTGCCTTGCGGTTAGCGCTTCCGCCGTGACGGCTGGAGAAATAATCCCCGACATATGCGTGCTCTTCTCGCTCTGAGATGCGGATGTTTTCGACTTCAACTACCACAATAATGATGATTTCGACAAGGACACTGGCTTTTCGCGCTGCTTCCAAGCGCTCGCTCCCTCGCGCCGCTGTGAGGCTCAACTCCTACAAAGTCCCTGCAGGCAGGAATGAACCCAATGTAAGTCTGCTGCGTTTACACTCGAATCTTCACTGACCTTGGCAGCTTCACTATGCCCCCGGTTCTCCAGAGCGCACTGCCTTGAAAGATGCGCTTGATTCCCTCAAAAAGAGCTTGCCATTGTCCGTTTCCGCGCACATCGCAGGATCAAAGGCGACAAGCTCCAAATTGGAGGACCAGATTATACCATCCGACCATGCAACCGTCCTGTCGCGAGTGCCGCAGTCGACTCCGGAGCAGGTCTCTTCCGCAATTGAGGCCGCGCTGGCGGCAAAGCCGGCCTGGGAATCAAAACCGTTTGCCGATCGTGCAGCTATATTCCTCAGAGCGGCGGAGCTCGTCGCTGGGAAGTACCGCAACCAGCTGATTGCAGCTACAATGCTTGGGCAGGGAAAGAACGCTTGGCAGGGCGAGATTGATGCTGCCGCTGAGCTTGCCGATTTTTACCGGTTCAACGCTGGAAATGCGCAGGAGTTGCTAGAGCGTCAACCCACGCTCAACGCGCCTGGAATTTGGAGGTAAGCGCTTCTCTCTCGCGATGCTGAATGAAGCTGACTTTGCAGTCGCACTGAGTACCGACCGCTCGAGGGCTTTGTGTACGCGGTTTCGCCTTTCAACTTCACTGCCATTGGAGGAAACCTGGTGTCAGCACCGGCGCTCCTCGGAAACGTCGTAGTGTGGAAACCCTCGCCATCGTCGGCGTACGCAAGCTACCTTGTGTACCAAATCCTCCTGGAAGCCGGTCTTCCACCAAACGTCATCCAATTCGTCACTGGCGACGCAGCCGAAATAACCAAGACGGTGCTTGCGCACAAGCAGTTTGCTGGCCTGCACTTCACCGGCTCGTCAGACGTGTTTAGAACCTTGTATGGAGAAATCTCCAAGGGCGTGGTCGACAAGAAGTATGTCAGCTACCCGCGTCTAGTCGCCGAGACCAGTGGCAAGAATTTCCATCTCCTGCACCCGTCGGCGGATGTCAAGAGCGCAGTCAACCACACCATCAGAGCGGCATTCGAGTATCAAGGTCAAAAGTGCTCGGCATGCTCTCGAGCGTACATTCCAAAGAGCCTCGCGAAGCCCTTCATCGAGCGGTTGAAGACAGAGACGGAAGCTCTTCAGATTGGCGATCCAGCCGAATTCGAAAACTTCCTGGGTCCTGTAATCCACCGGGGTGCGTTCGAAAAGATAAAGCGAACCATCGATAGCAGCAACAACGACAAGACGCTCCAGCGCATCACTGGAGGCACTTACGACGACTCCAAGGGCTTTTACATCAAGCCAACTGTGTACCTGACCGAGGACGCTGACCACGCCCTCTTCGACAGCGAAATCTTCGGGCCAGTCCTCGTGCTGCACGTCTACCCGGACGAGGACTGGAAGGGCATCATGAAGAGCATCGACGAGCGGGGTGGCGGATTCGCTCTGACAGGAGCCGTGTTTGCGGCGGATAGGGACGCAATCCGCGAAGCCGAAGAGACGCTCAAGTACTCGGCGGGCAACTTCTACATCAACTGCAAGACGACGGGAGCGGTCATCGGGCAGCAGTCGTTTGGTGGAGGGCGTGCGAGCGGGACGAATGACAAGGCTGGCAGCGCTAACTTGTTGCTGCGGTTTACGAGCCCGAGAACTATCAAGGAGGAGTTTATGCCGCTAGACCGGGTGGCGTATCCCAGCAACGAGAAGCAGGGCTAAGGATTAGTTAGACGGAAATGAATTGATGTTTGAACATGATCATGTGCGCGCTGTTGAGCCGTGGGCGTCGTGAGGGATCTGGATTTTCCTAGGTGTTGTGGCCGAAGCTCGGATGTTGTCTCGTGCCCCACCCCGTGACGCCATGGGGGCGGCTGCGCTAACCCCCAGGCCCCACGACCCTCGATAAGCCGGGGCAATGCGGCGCATAGGCTAACCTTCCAAACATGATCCTCAACGTACGACCACAAGGTTTGCCAGTCTTAAAGACCGGCAGCAGTCTTTCCGCTCCAGTCCACTTCTCTACTCCTCTTCCAATCACCACCGAGCCCTCGTCAATCGTTACAATACTGACCAAATGGCTCCGCCTACCTCCAAAACCCGGCCCATCGCCATTGTCGGCGCAGGTGTTTTTGGTCTTTCCTCGGCTCTGCATCTGGCAGACGCTGGATACACCGACATCACCGTCTTCGAAAAAGACAGCCGCATCCCGTCTCGCTTCTCGGCCGCCTACGACGTGAACAAGATCATCAGAGCCGAGTACGATGATCCGTTCTACGTCGACTTGGCACTCGTAAGTGAACTCTGGCTTTCTATTCCCAAATGAGACAAAACTGACCGTCCCAGGAAGCGATAGAAGGCTGGAGGAAACCGCTCTTCGCCCCGCACTACCACCAGACGGGCTACCTGAACTGCATCACCTCGGCAGCACCCGAAAAGGCCAGGGCGACGCTCCAGAAATCCGTCAAGTCGCTGGCCGGAAAGAGCATCTTCAAAGACGCCGTGATGCCGATCCGCAGCTCCAAAGACGTCAGCTCGCTGGTATGGCAGTACCAGCACGGCGCGCTTTCGGGGTGGACGGGCTACTTCAACCGGGTAGCCGGGTACGCGCATTCCAGCAACGCGCTGAAAGCCGCGCACGAAGCGTGCGTCGCGCGGGGAGTCAAGTTCTTCCTCGGCGAGCGAGACGGCGCGGTGAAAGAGCTCGTGCACGACTCCTCGGGCAGATGCACAGGCGTGCGGACCGCCAGCCGCGTCCACGAAGCCGCGACCGTCATTGTCGCTCTCGGCGCCAACGTCTCCACCATCCTTCCCTCGGCGGGCAAGCAAGTCGAGGCTCGGAGTTGGTCGGTCGCGCATGTCCAGCTGACTGAAGACGAGGCGTCCGCTCTCCGCGGCATCCCCGTAACGTATGCTAGAGACCTTGGGTTCTTCTTCGAGCCAGACCCGGCTACCAGGCTGCTGAAGCTTTGTCCGATGGGCGCTGGCTTCACAAACACTTCGAGTTCTGGTGTTTCAATCCCACCGCAACAGATCGCTGACAGCGCTTTCATCCCACCAGAGGACGAGCGTCAGCTGCGCAGGCTCCTGGCCGAGACATTGCCGGAGCTGGCTGATCGCCCCTTCGTGGATACGAAGCTTTGTTGGTACGCCGACACCAAGAACACTGATTTCATTGTCGACTACGTCCCAAAAACATCGGAATCTCTCATTGTCCTGTCCGGAGACTCTGGGCACGGCCTGAAATTCCTGCCTGTATTCGGCAAATGGGTCAAAGAGTTACTGGAGGGAAAGAGAGTAGAGCGGTGGCAGTGGAAGGATCAGACGCAGCAGGGCGCCGAAGTTGCAAGCTGGCGTGTGGGTACGACAAGAGACCTCAAAGATCTTGTGCGCGCGAAGTTGTAGATCGTTATTTGTGGTCTTCGTCTTAGAAAGAATCAACGAGTGGTATATGTAACAGCGCCGGGTAATGCGAGAACATGATGAAACAAACCAACTGACTTGGAAACATCCTGCGACCCAAACTCCATCACGAAAGTGCCAACTTCCATCCCAATCTGTCGATGGCTTTTTGCCAGTCGAGGGAATCTCTAGTGCCAGAGCCGAGGTCTCTGGCTTTCCAGACTGCTTCCACAGACTCCCGGACCCGTGGGACATTGCTGACGGGCCAGAAAACGGCAACCGTTTCAAAGTAGCGTAAGACCGTTTTGCGTTCTTCGTCTGTTGTGGACATGCATCCAGCGAGGAAGAGAGGCCACATTGGAAACAGGGTCCTTGCTTCATAGCGTATCTCTGCGAATTGATGGAAGAATTGCTGTAATAGGTTTTGCAACTCTGTGCTGCCCAGAGGTGCATCGAAGATGACATGCCGCAGATACATTTGCGCTGCTATCTTGAAGCATTCGGCGCAACTAACCAGATACGAAGACCCTTGATGGGATATGGAGTCCAGTCGGGCACGAATGGCCAAACCGCGTTCATAAGACCAGACTTCAAAATTGGCCGACGAATTACCCGATTGTCGGTGTTCGCGCTTTGTGTTTGCAAGTCTGGTTATCTGCGCCACGACGTCGACGACCTGCGGGCTGCAGCCCATGTGCATCAGATCCCCACTGATTTCGGCGCTGTGGCTCTGATTCTCCATGAGGATTTCAGAGCCGGCGGTAAGTAGATAAGTCCTTCGAGGCTCAAAGTATGACAATGCGAATGACCGGATGTCGTTGTTAATGAACGAGCTGAAACTATCCATGATAGCGTAGGCGCCCTGCATGTGTCGGACCCACACTGGCTGGATTTCATCTGCAATTTCCAAGGAGCAAAGAAGGAGGCAGATAATGACGTTTTCGTTTGCACAATCTGCCCTGGAAACTGAGTCAAACAACTCTTTCAGTACTTTGTTCTTGTACTGCAGAGAAAGTCGCGTGTAGTCAACGGCGGAAGCGGCGGCGGTCCGGCGATCGTTGGCACTCAAGGCGAGAACCGCGTTGAGCGACCGATTTGACCCATAACACAAGGGCAGGATGATGGACCTAAACGGGTTGCAAGCACCGTCCTCAAACACACGGCACTTGCACATGACCTCGGTGTCTGAGAGGTTAGCTGCGTTTGTCATATTCGGCAGATACTTACAATATTGTAGTAGTTGATTTTGGACATCGTTTATCTCGGGAAAGGTCAAGAGCCGGGTAGTGCCGCCCAGCCTTGGGCGCGGAGGCGGCTCTGCGTCGATATCTCCATTTGAATCATCGAAATACCTATCACTGAAGCGCGCAACGTCGCGATCGGTGACGTTAAGCAATTGACACGAGGACCTTTTGTCGATAGGGACGAAATGATAGCCGCGTCCTGCAGGGCGTCAGCCTGGACCGACAATTAGTGGTCAGAGTCCTCATACCTTGTGAAATCTGGTACTGGTACACGCGATCGGTAGGATCCCGACTCGGATAGACGCACTTCAGTCCGCGCTTCCGGCAGGCCTGGCAGGCTGGGAGTTCCTCTAAGCGGCAATCAGCAACCAGTCGTTGCAAAAAGAAAAGGTCACCAACCTCCACATCGCCGCTTCCGGGCTAATATGATGCGTCAGTGGCAGGCAAGAATGAGGGGTTAGGCATCGGACCAACCCTTGCAATATGCACATCCGGACCGGCTGCGACACGCACGTGCCGTTGTGGTGCGGCTGCTGGTGATCTCCATGGGAGGGGCGAAAGTTGGCGATGCGGAGGAGCGAGGAAGGGCTAGGTACGTGGTACGCGTTAGTTTTGTAGGGGCCGGCAGGCAGGGTTAGCGTATGCGACAAGGCCGAACCCCACACGCCGCTTATCAGCCATTTCCTCTTTCAGCATAGCTGCCTCGGCCAGCCCCGGTAATCCTCACCGAGCCATTGGAGATATCTAGAGGGGCTTCAAGCCTGTCAATTTTTCCCAACCTCATCCTCGTGCCATGTCTCTGAGGCCCCTCGCCATCCGACGCTGTGCTTTTCCGCACGGGCTCCAGAGGCGCTCCCTGCAAGAGCTTTCCAGAGTCTCTCCTTCGAGGCTTTCGCCCGTCGAGAGGCGGCCTTTGCAACCTCTTCCTCTTGTCTCATTGCTACGCTCTCTTTTGGTCCTTTCTTTCGCTGCCCTTCCCAGTCGTCTTCTCAGCTTCACCGTCTCCACTCTGCAACGCCATGCCGACAAGATCGACACTTCAAGGCTAGCCAGGTACCTCGTAAAACGAACTTTCTACGCACAGTACTGCTTAGGAGAATCTGCTGCCGAGGTTTCAAGCACCATTGCTGAGCTCCGTCATTTCGGCATCACCGGAGTCGTCCTCGCCCAAGCCAAGGAAGCCAACACAAACGCTGTCAAGGCAGAGCAGCATGCTGTCGTCACCGATAGCCAGTTGCAGGAATGGTTGCGTCTGAATCTAGAAACTGTACGAATTGCAGAGCCCGGTGACTGCATAGCCGTAAAATACAGTGGCGCTGGCCAGAACTCCATCAAGTTGATGAAGTCGATGAGCCCTGACCAGAATCTCGAAGACTACCCGGAACTCAAGCCATTGAGGGATGCTGGCTCTCAGATCTGTGATGCGGCGAAAGCAAAGGGAGTCCGGGTCTTGATTGACGCCGAACAACAAGCAATTCTCAACGGTATTGACAGCCTGGCCATGGTAAGACGCCCAAGAAACTTACACCAACACGAATAATAACTCCATTAGGAACTCATGACATCTTTCAACAATGGCTCGGAGGTTGTAGTGTACAAGACTTACCAGATGTATCTCAAATCGACGCCGTCTAAGCTTTTGCAAGATCTTGAGATCTCTCGGAAACAAGGATACATCGCCGGCGTCAAGCTTGTCCGTGGTGCCTACATGCACTTCGAAGTGGATCGGTCGACCATCCACGATACCAAGCAGGACACCGACGCGGCCTATGATGCGGCAGTGACCCATCTTCTCACAGGAAAGAGTTCTCTCAACAGCACCAACGCCGCTCCACAGTGGGTTGCCGACGTGATGCTGGCATCTCACAACACGCAGTCCATCATGGAGGCATTAGAGCTATGGCGACAGAGGCCCAGCAGATCTGACAAGTCGGCCAAGGGAGCACGGCACCTGTCGGTCGCACAGCTGTTGGGCATGGCGGATGAGCTTTCGATGCAGCTGGCTGGCCACAATCTGTCTTCGTCGGAAGATCAGGTCAGCGTGTATAAGTATGGGACGTGGGGTGATCCGAAGGACTGTCTTTTGTACATGCTGCGTCGGGCGGAGGAAAACAAGGATTCATTGGCGCGGAGTCGTCAAAGCCAAAGGGCTATATTGCAGGAGCTGAAGTGCAGAATGGTTGGGTAGTTTTTGTACATACTTGGTTTTTCAAAGTTAGCAATTACGTTGTAAAGAACAAATGAAGATATCATGAAGGTAAAGAGATAGATTTGCTTCGTGCGGCGGGTAATAGAGTGCCCGAAACCTTATGCGTATAGTTTCCCCGGAATAGGTTCTTCTACCGGCCCGCTGGAAAAGCTGCAGTGTCCAGCATACAAATCTGAGTGAGAATCCAACGCATCTTCTTCTCCCACATGTCTTCCATCCAGTTGTTGCAACTCTGTCTCTGTTGATACTTCTCCCCATTTGACAGGTTTTCTCGGGTCCGCTCCGTCCGTGGGTGCATGGCATGCTGCCGCAATCGCCACGCTGTTGCTCCCGACCAATGGGATCCCCGGTTTTAGCTTCTTCATCCGCGCCATTATGATTGTTACTACCATCATAATGAGTGCAACGACGATAGTGCATATTATCGCAACAAGAGAGTATCCACAGGTCACAATCCTCTCCTCCGGGATTAGCTCATCAGACATGCTGTACATATCGATAACTGCAAGGTAGATGCTTTGCGAGATCATCCAATGGAGCAAGGTACAGAGCGCCATCAGGGGGATCCCATATCTGTATGGCACTTGCAGGAAGTAGGTGCTCCGCTGAGACGAATCAGCATTCCGGGACGAGAGTCGAAGCCCTTTGCGTTCGTACGCAAAATCGCTCCACTCTGCTGCCAGGAGCATCCTTGTCCAGAGGTTGTTGTGGATAAGGTACAAGAATGAGAGAACCGTTTGCGGTATGTTGGCTATTAGGATAGAAGCGACAACGTTGGAGGATGGTATTGCCCAGCCGTTGATGATGTTGGACACAGTTACTGCGCCTAATCCGCTCCGCCAGCCTTCCCTCGTTGTCTTAGTGCTGCCATATATGGCGAGGGTGGTTGTCACGGAAATGCAGGTGATAAAACTGTAACAGTTTGTCAGCTTTATGATAACCTAGTTAACTTCCCGTACTTACACAATTATCCACGCTATCCAGACATTACGGCTTGCTCCTTTGGAATAGCTTAACTTGTGTTGGTTGTACGCCTCTTTCGCCTTCACCGTAGTGTTTTCTTGTCTGCCCCAGATATCCTGTACTTCTATCGCGGTTGTTAAGCACAACCCTGCGGTGTCTGGATCTGGAGATAGCAAAAATGACGCTACGGCATCTCCTACGGTCACAAGGGGTTGGTCCCGATAAAACCACAATACAATCGTGATGCAGAAAGCCTTCATAAAGTTGAAGACTACCGCAGTGATACCAAGAGGGAGACTGAAGTTGAGACGGCACTTCGGCTCCACTCTTTGGCTTAAACATCCCTTAATTGGCACTCCTTGTACAGCCCAATTGTCAGGGTGCTCCTTTATTTTTGCCAGTTTCGCATTGACCTCGTCCCTGTCGTATGCCTCGTAGGCTTCGGCAGCAATCATCCAGTCATATGTGGGGCTTTCAACCCCATACGTATGGAGAATATAAAGGAATGATTGAGAGCAATTGTATGCACAATATGACCAGGAGCAAAACTGTTCGCTGTCTTTCTGCTGGCAGATTGTGTCGTTACTTTGCATGACGAGGATCAGATTGCTCCGTTCTGGAAGCAGATCCTTACTGTATGCGTCGAGACACTGCGAGTTACTCAATCGCTCAAGGTTGCTGGAATCTGCTGTCATGTTCTTCCGAAGTGCAATCGGATCTATTGTATCTTCATCGGCACTTAAGCACCCCAGCTCGTTGAAAATGTCTCCCGAAGTTGGATCGGGAAGTTTTTGATCAATTCCCAATACCCAGTAGTCGTGATTGGCTAGACTTGAGTAGAAGACAGAGTTGTATCTGAGTATGATTAATAAGATTAGAAGAATGTATCAGATAGACGCACTTACACCAGGTGAAGCGGTAAGGAAGAAACTCCAAGTAAACACCAGATTATAAACTTCCACCTTTTTATTAGACGAAAATTCCGGATGCTCTGGACGCCAATTTCGATAAAGCGCCGTTGAAAGTGGGCCTGGTCAACCTCCGCCCTGGTTGGAGCACAAAGGCATTGCATGCAATAGTTGCTGGCGCCTAAGAGAAGCGAACTAAGGATGTTGATCAGTAAATGAATCACCGTGCTTGTCCTCTCGACTTTGTTGCAGTCTCCAGTATATATGCTACCATTCTTCGCGCGGCTAGCCCATGCAAGGACGCTGATATTAGTGATGAAGACCAGCCATGCCAATATGGCGCCGACAAACATGCCAAAGCGGCATCCTGACGGCAACGCGTCTTTCCACCGTGCTGTATTCTGCTCAAAAGATTTAAGCTGTATCTTTCTGAGACCTTGCTGGGAAAATGATGCAGCTGTGTCGCCCAAGGAGGTGTACAGTTTACTAAGTAGAATGAATCAGCATCATCTTTAAAAATGGTGGCCTACGGCTTTCACTAACCCGAATTGTTTCTTCGATTTACTAATCTTTCTTTTCGGTGTTGACATTTTGAGTTTCAATGAAACAATGAAACCGACCGATACAATTCTCGTTGAATAAGACTCAGTTTTAGGTCCGGAAATCAAGGTGGGGCCAAATCCAGTTTCAATCGCAAACAGCAGTGGCTGGCTACGGCCTCTTTAGCAGCCTCCAAAGAAACTTTACAGAGGCGCAATCTGGCAGCTTTGATACTGTGATGCGGCTTGGTAGTTGGAACTGATTCGCTTGGGGTTGACGTCTTGAACAAGTTTATCGACGGGTTCAGATCAGTGCCCGAGTTATGAGCGTGTGGAATGTGCTCAGTTGTAGCGCCGCAGAAGCCGCATCGGGGTTTTAAGGTCAGAGTTAGGCTTGCTGTAGATGACGTGTAGAATAGCCGGCGTGTACACTTAAGAGGTAAAGATGCGGGGGGTGTTGGCGAGGCTAGTAACTGTTGGAGACTATATGGACGCAGAAGATGCGTCCCAAAATGCGCAGCGATAACGGCCAGGTGCCAGAGGTACCAAGAATGTGTCCGATAGCTAGCAACGAGGTGAGATGAGTGTTCACCGATGGGCGGGGTAATTCGGGGAAGTGAAAATTGAAGAGGGAAGATGAGCTGATGACTAGGCAGGTCCTCCAAATATGGTGACGTCAGGTGGTTACACATAGTATTAATAGATTCCATCGTGTGTTGCCGGCGGCCGGCCGTTGTCTTGCAGCCGCCAAGAAGCTTTTCGTGAGTTGTACATAAGGAAGCGAGTATAGGGACTTCCAAATCAAGAATCGGGTCTGGTGACACGAGCAGGGGAGGGGGGTACGCCGCACGCGATTCGGAACCCGCATTGAGATCCTGGCGGTTAGATAAGTATAAACATGTACCCTGCTCTCTGCCCGCGGGTACCAGAAAGCTTTTTTTCTTAGTTGTATTAACGAAGATACAACGTAAAATCTTGTGAAGCTGTATGCGAGGAATTGGACGCCGCTTGTCCTTCTAGATTACTGTTACCTATGGAGGTATATATGCTGCTATCTAAAAGAA